>NC_056725.1:1945544183-1945554183 GCF_019279795.1 Protopterus annectens | reverse complement strand
TTTGCTTCTATCAAAACTCTCTAATTTTGGACTTTCCCCCACCACTCTCACCTGGGTCACAAGCTGCCTAAATGACAGGCAACAGGCCGTCAAATGGCAAAACTATATCTCTTCATATATCAACCCCACTACTGAAGTCCGAAAGGCTCCATACTAGGTCCCCTACTATTCAGTATTTTCATTAACAACTTCCACTCAGCTATAAATAACAGAACTATGATTCAGTATGCAGATGACTCAACCATCATCTGCATAGCTGACTCTATACCTCAACTTCATCTCAAAACCAAAACTGCCTTCTCCACTACAGAATCCTGGATGCTAAAAAGTCACCTAGCTCTCAACCCAGACAAATCAAAGATTATGCTTTTCACCCCCAAAAATTCACCCCCATTAGACAAAGAAACGTTCAGTATCTACTCTCAAAATAAATCACTGATAGACGTTGTCAGCCACACTAAATTCCTAGGAGTATTCATAGATGAACACCTAAAAGTTGACATCCAAAAACTCATCAAAAACTTGGAATGCTCTATAGGCAGCACCATGTCCTAAACCCCTCCACCAGACAAACCCTTGTCACCACTTACCTTCTCCCTTCTCTAATGTATGACATCTCTCTACTGACCAACCTCCATGCCACTCTAAAAGCTATGCTCGAGGCATGTTATAATGAAGTTGCAAAATTCACCACAAACTCCAAAAACTTTTCCTGTCAAGGTACTGCTCATCACTCAGTAAAATGGCTGGAATTACGTAACTACCTCTACTACCTACAACTTACTATTCTTAGGTTCATAGGTTGGTACTAGGCTATCAGCCCTAGGGCCTATACAAGCCTAGCTGTAACAATTCCCTGGCTATTTCTTCCCACAGTATTTACTTCCCTGGACCCTTGTCTAGCAGAGAGACTGACGTGATCCCCGGGGTGAATTTCCTATCGCCCATCTAATCATCAAGGTTCCTTTTGAAGAGGGCCAAAGAGGCGCTCTGCTTGACATGTATGGGCAGTCTGTTCCAGAGTCTGGGGAGTCTCTGGGTCAGGAACCTATCCCTCCAGCATGTTTTGTTCACTGTGATAAGGTTTAGATCCCTGGAGCATGTGTCTCTGAGGGATTGGGATTTCTTTAAGTGTAGCATGTCCAACAGCTCTAGGTTTGACATGGCCTTATATGTTAAGCAGAGATTGCCTCTGAGTAGACGATATTCAACAGGGTACTGGTGGAGTTTTTTAGACGGTCAGCATAGGTCATCTGCTTTAGGCCTGTGATTCTTTTAGTGAGATATTTCTGTGGCCTTTCCAGTTGTTGCAGATGTCTTGAGAGGTACATACCAAACAGGGAGTTGTATTCTCTAATGGGTCTAATGAGGGATGAATACAGTGGGACAATGACCTCCTTTTTTCTGGATGAAAAGCCCTTAGTGATGAGGTGTGCTACATAGAAGGATTTCCTGACTGTTGTGGCGATGTGATTATTGAAGGTGAGACCACTGTCCACCTGTGTCCCAAAGTCTCTTATTACACTTTCGGTGTTTAGTGTACTGTCACCTATGTGGTAATTCACGGGTACATGTTTTTTCCCAAAGGGGATAACAATACATTTCTTGAACTTGAGCCCATGGCTCTGGCACCAAGCATCTGTTTCTGTAAGGCCCTTTTGTAGAATATCCACATCATTTGGGCCTCACAAACTTATCTTTAATCCCTCTGATTGTCCCACCCTTAGTTCCTTGTTCACCTTCTATCTATAAGATAGGCCCTTCAGATCTGAAATCAACAACTTCTACATGTTCACAAACCATAACTACCACTCGGCCTACTTCTCTTCTCTCACTATTTAGCTAAGGCTTGGGATGATTTTACATTAGCAATCAGAACAATCCCAAATCTTGGCCACTTAAAAACGTCTCTCCACACTTATCTGTCTTCCCCCTGGAGCTGCACTTGCACACATCCTGCTTGAACTCCTAGCTCCAATATTATATTTTCTCCCCACTTTCCATGCTGTGTCTTATTAAAACTTCCTCTATGCAATAACTTGTCTCAAAACTTGTGTAATCTGTTTACTAATATGAGCCTAGCCTCTGAACTGCTAAGTGAATTTTTATCACTATAATCCTATATGTTAGATAATGTTATACGACCATTGTATATAATTCTAATGACTGTTCTTTTGTATCAAGGAGCTTTTCTCTCCAGGCCTCCACTGAGCCAACTGAAATCGGGCTCTGTTTAGGCTCAGTGGTCCTTCCCTGTTACCAAACTGCAAATAAATAAATAAATGCATACATACATACATACATACATACATACATACAAAGTCTGATATTCAAATTTCTATCATTATTTAGTGACTGCAATCCTCATTGATAAGAAACTACAAGAAACAGCCTAAAATATGAGACAAAATCAGACATAGAGACAAATTGTGTGAAAAAAAACTTGAGAGTATCTAAGTCCTGCATATACACATACATACATATATACATATATACATATATTGTATACTGACTGGAGAGCACAGAGATTAAGACACAGGATTACCAACTGGTAGGCCTGGGTTTGAAATGTGGCTGGCACACAACTGGGCAGCAGCAGTCTACTTCCATAATATACCATGTAAACCCTGTTGGGACTTCATGAGTTGAATTTGAGTTGGGGGCAATTACTTCCTTTTCACATATATTATACACACACACACACACACACACACACACACACACACACACACACACACACACACACATGCACTGTACACTCCAGAAGTTTAAAAGTGATTGACTGAATGAATAATGTACACATTAGTTTCCACACAGGAATATCTCTTTTCAACTTAAATGCTGTCAGAAAACAAAATGCACCCCACTATATGTAACCCATCCCCTTCCACATATCTCCCAACCTTTTTGCTCAAGAATTAAGCAGAATGCTAAAAAAATAGCAGGTGACAAAAGATCAGAATGAAAAACATATATTTCCCTTACAGACTTAAAATAATAAGATTTGCATTAGCATGCTTTTTCTGTCTAAAATTCAGTGTCTGTAATTATTAGTTTAGAGTCAATGCATTCCTCACTAATTAGCAGAAAAACACAAACTTTGTAAGGAAGGAAAAGAACAAACTGTGAAGCTAAATTCCCTGAAATCTGGGATATTTCACAGCATTTATGCCCCCCCAAAGACACACACACACACACACACACACACACACACACACACACACACACACACACACACACACACACACACACTTATATACCCACCTACCTCCATAGTAGATACGTGACATATGTAGAGTAAGTACAAAAATGCTTTCTTCCATGTTCATATTTCAAAAAGTAATTTTTTTCACAATAAATCCATTACTTGCATGATTCCTGTTCACTACCAGGCTACCTCAGGTTCAACCAGTCACCTGATACAGCCTAAGCCAATAGAATGGCTCTTCACTACTTCTTACAGCAGTGCAGTGAGACATTTTTTCTCACAATTCTGCTTCTGTAGAAAGCAGGAAAAAATATAATAAGACATTATTGCCTTGAGTGCGGCATAAATATAGTGCTAGGCTGTTTTGAAAACAGCCTGGCAAAGGGAGCTAACTGATTTTTTTTT
This sequence comes from Protopterus annectens, assembly GCF_019279795.1. Classification (NCBI taxonomy): domain Eukaryota; kingdom Metazoa; phylum Chordata; order Ceratodontiformes; family Protopteridae; genus Protopterus; species Protopterus annectens. The sequence goes on along the minus strand of NC_056725.1, from coordinate 1,945,550,570 downwards.
AATTTTACATGCACATTGAAAGATTACAGAATAATGCACATGCACAGAGTTCTGATATCAGTAATGGTAGCAGTAACACTATATCTACCAATTTTTGTAGTAAAAGAAAAACATTTGAAAAAAAAAGTAAACAGAATACCATTTTCTGTTTTTGTGTTGTGTGCATGGGGGGGGGGGCTGCAGACAAGCAGCCAGGACAGTGAGCCACCCCTTTATGCAAGCAATTTAGGTTATTTCTGAGAAACTGCAGAAAGTTATATTTTTCATTTGACTTACAGCTTTCATATTTTTATTTTTCTTTCTTTTCATTTTCTCTTTTACAGATTTACAGGGTATACAAGGGATACATTTTTACATCATAAGACATACATGTATTTCAGAGTTCACACAGTTTAAATATAGGTTTGCAAATATGTGCGTCATTCTGAAATAAAATGAAAAGACAAATGCATCACATGTTAAGTCAATTTTTCTATCTTGGCACCATACCCATCATCATGACCATCTTGTTCATCTTTGAGTCTATGCCAGCAAAGACAGTGGACAACAAGATGTGTTTTTATAATATATTTTGTACTGAACATCCTTACTTCATCAGGCTGTTCTCTCTAATTTCCTAGTGGAAATTATAGCTTTCATAGATAGAAAGAAACCAATTGTTTCTAATTTCCTCATCTACCCTCATTGCAAGAATTTCAGTTAGAATGTGCCAAGTGTAAAGTATAGAGCTTCAATACACTGCCAAGCCAAGATGCATCCATTTCTGTGTTTTTTTATCTTCTGATCTCCATTAGGGTCAGTGTCCCTTCACTCCATCATCCTGAAATAGATCTGACATCATAAGACACACAAATGTCTTCTTCCAAGCTGGCATCTCCAACCTTGGGATTGCTAATCAAACCTAACTCATCCCTTGCAGAGCAGAGTACCACATTTACTCCCACAGTGCTGCCTAAAGCACAGATATGCATGCCTGTTGGGAGGGCAGCCTTAGGAAAGGTTTTACACAGTGGTAACATGGCACAACAAACTTACAGAACAGTAATCTGGGAGCGGAAATTGTGTTCTTTCTGTGCAATATTTAGTTAGTTTTACAGAATACAGTTTGAAATATTTTTATAAGCTCTACCATAAGTTTTTCTACAGATTTTTAAGGGAAATATAGAATAAGTAAAGTAAACAAATAGTTAATAGAGTATTACCTTAAGACTGGATATGGCTCTCTCTGGCGTTGATGCTGTACTCCATTTAATAAGGTTTTTCTACTATTAACACTTTCTTCTTAAGTGAGGATGGAGAACACTGATAAGATGTAATACTCTCAGCTGGAGCTTAAACATGACTTACTGCATGTTGTTGAAAAGAAGGTACCTACAAGCAGTAGATGATGGTAAGGTTCCCTAAGTTTTCAGCATTCAGAAATATAAATAAAATATTTTTTGCAGCACAGTCTCATTGGAGAATGGACTGTCTAGCAGGTAAAGACACAAGTGAAACATCAAAAGAAGATAAGGACTTGACAGAGCCATGGATAGGGCACTGCAGTCAGTTTGTCTGTTCTATGCAAAAAGGATACTCATACATGAATTGGCATAAACTTTATTGGACAATTAACATGTGCTTCAGGAAGGAAGATTTAAGTATGATTGCAGAGGAACTTGGATTGATGCTGATGGACAATACAGGAAGAACAGCCCTGGGTTTATTTAATTGCAAAAGTATTTGTGTACATCTTTAGAGTTATGCTCACCAGGAGCCATTTACTGGGCCTAGACCACTGTATTATGATTTGTCTGAGCAATCGTTTCAGAGTAATTTCCGTTCCATTAGATGTCAATACCTCTGAATGGTTATAGTAATGAGAGGTGAGTGTTGAAGTTTCTTTCTGCCTGAATGGAGACCTCTCACTGTAAAAATGTGTGTCTGTGTGTGTGTGTTTGTGTGTGTTTGTGTGTGTGTGTGTGTGTGTGTGTGTGTGTGTGTGTGTGTGTGTGTGTGTGTGTGTGTGTGTGTTAGTTGGGAACGTCTGGTACACTGACCAATGGGTGCTGTAGGAACTGCTAAAAAAAGCAATGGTGTAGTGCTAAGCCTTTCCAGATTAATGAACTGTAGGAAGTAATACATAAGGTAAATATTATAAGCAGTACTTTCACAAAGGTAGATGTGAACTATCTGGACAGTGAGGTCTGGAGGTATTTATAAATCCCTGGTTGCTTGAAGCACAGTAGTATTTTTCATTAAGATAGATGGCAGACTACAATAAGATAGATGGTACAAGATGGTGCTTCATGCAGAGGGTACAACGGCCATGACTGGTGACAGTAGTTTAATGTTACGGCTGCAGTTAAGATACTGGATGCACAAAACTACAGTGGCTAAGAGAAAGATAAAAAGAAGCAGTTGCATGAATCCAAGGAAAGTAGAAGTGGGTTCTGATGAGTGGGATTGACAGGGGTTCCCGACAGACGTTTCATGGTAGCAGAACTGACACTGCAGTCCCCTACAGACATAGGTGAGATCAACTGTTATCCTAAAATGATACTGTTTTATTTGTCTCGATATACTGAGATATTTTTATTTTTAATATTGACACGTTATTTCACTGATGAGAAATTGCTTAAATACAAACTGTTAAGACAGAAATATTATTTAGTAAATGGTAATTGTTCATATCTCTAAATGCCATAAATAATTGTAGTTATGTGCATGCCTCCAGCAGACTATTCTGGAAAGGTAGTGAATTCTGAGCTGTTAAGTACAAGATTTGATCTATGCATGGAACTCATAGGAATGTACTGCTGGTAGTACACATCTCCATATGTGCTTTATTCTAATTAGTATTACACTGCACTGACAGCAGTGAGACACAAAATGCGATTCAAAGCCAGTGATATTATATCCAAGATTGCCAGGCTGTATGATGCAGAATCATGTAGTAGAGTGGAATGTAAAAGAGAATTCCACTCTGCTGTACCAGGCATAATCATAACTCATGAAACTAGGAGCCATATAGCACTGGAAGCAGCTACACTCACAGATTAAGGTGTGCAACCTTCCAGTTTGACCCTGAGCATTATGTCATTCCTCCTGTTTCCTGTGATGTTGTTATATTTGTTGTGGTTTGTGTTGCAATGTATGGGGAGTGGGGTAGTCTGATTTGCGTACCCTTTCCATCTAGTACACTTTCAAGGGCTCTAGTGCTAAGCACATTAGCTGTTTGTTGCAGTACATTAATGGTTCATATCTGAGATACATGTGGCATAAAAAGGATCTTTCCTTACAGCACATTCCTTTGCGGTGGGGTAGACAAAGCTTAACAAATAAATAGCCAGAACCAAATGCTTAACACCTCTTTATGTTATACATGAGAAGATCATCTATCATGTACTATCCATTTACCAAATTAACTTCCCCTTTCTTGCTGAGTCTCATAATTACTTCCAGGATATCTCACTGAGTATTATAACTTCTAAAACACTGAACTGGTTTACTTTGGTGTTTGCCATTACCTGGCATTATCCTGAACTGATTTGCTTTGATGTTTACTAACACCTGGCACCTACTCTCTGCATAGATCATGTCAGAAATGCATCCTGTGCAGACAGTTGGATATTTATGATGTCCTCTCCTTGCAATATATGACTTACACCCCCTACCCCCAGTAAATATATTTGTGAAAAGAAAGAAGGTGATTCAGAAGTTTACCTCACTGCAAGAATTACCTCTCGTATCTTAGGACATGAATTGCTCTGAATAAGTTTTTTTGTGCCATCCTGCTGTCTGTCATCTGCTTGACTACACCATTTTATCTCATCAGTGCATATAATATCAGTAAGTTTGTTCTCTTCTCCACGCCATGCACTCAGAGTCTTCAATGCCTGCATTCTGATTGTGATATATACCAATGTTTATTTTGCTAACTGCTATCAGTCTCTTTGATTCTAGTTTTGGTCATGTACAATTTTGATAATTGTCATTCCGTTTTTTGACTATGACATATTGGTGTAGAAACACATCTAGTTACTTCAAATTTTACAGGATAGGCAACAGAAAAGAAACCATATAGAATATAGATGTGGACACATGGGTGCATGTTAATATATATCTAATAATGTGATGTGCAATATTACTGCAGGAGGAAGATTCATTAGAATAAAATATACAACACAAGTATTTAACTGCCAAAGTTAAACTAAATATGTCAAACATTCTTCCTATGGAGTAGTCATTTTTTAATTTGTAGTTTTTATGCATTGACAGCAATGGGATAACCACAAAAACAAGCATTTCTTTTCTCTTATAAGTTCCCCCTTAGGGGTCTTCTGTTGTAGGAGACTGAACCTGACAACTATATCTGCTATTTGCAAAGGCAGGCTTCAGTAAGTTATGTCCCTAGATTAGTATTCCTGAACATTTTATTTTAATTTATGTTTGTTAGCAGCTAAGCTTATCTGCTCTAGTACAACTTTTTAGTTAAACTATAGCAATATGGCAGTACACCATGGAAGGTCTTCCCACACATACTTAAGGAGAAATTCCTCAAGTGTCAGTAGCCTGCAGCAAAAAAAAAGGATGAACGGCATTAGGCTGAATGCTTTTTACCACAGGAAGCCACTGCCCTGTGATCTCTAACTATGCGCTTTTAGAGAAATTTCTCCCTTCTTCGAGTTGAAGCAAATATGGAGTTAGTATATATAACTTTGTGAAGAATGGCTTGCCCCCTGCAAAAAACAAGAAAAAAGGAGTTTTTTGCCATGTTGGTTTTTAGGCATTTTTCCCTTGTTTTTTAAATATTGACTTTCAGGAAGCTGGCATTTCATAGGATAGCCACATGGAAATCAACAGGTCATTTATATTGTTAGGGCATTGTGTATTCATAAGGATAAAACCCTTGTGATAAAACTAGATCCTCCAAATAAAGGTAAGTACATTTCTCACAGCCTTGCTGTAGCGTACTGTTATTACTAAATTACTTTGTTTTAGAAAGAGAATTTTTACCCTTTTAGAAATATCATAAAGTCCATTGTTGCATCATTTCTCTGCACTTATACAATATAATAGAGAGGGATGAAAAATACAAGTGTGTGAAGTATTTTTCCATCTAATAAATGGCAGCAGAACTGAAATAAAAGGAAAGTTTCCTTAACATGCATGACAGATTAATTTTTCTACAGCAAAAAAGTAAGGTTCATATTATACTTTCCTCCATATATTTAAGTTGTGTTATTTTAAAAATGAAAAAAAGGGAATGGGATATGATTCATAGCTTGAGTCAAGAAAATATGGCAACCATTAATACATGACAGCTACAAAAAACATTTTTTTGCATGGTCACAGGGCTCATTAGTGAGATATACCAGGCTTTATCTACAAATTATAGTATGATACACTTCAGTGGGAGTTAAATATTTGTCATTTTATAGCACCAAACTTCCATCCCTTGGTGCTGACTTTTATATTAAAAGTCTTGTTGATGATGGTTAAAAATATCTAGCATTCATTTGTTTTTCAACTGCCGGGATTTTTACTGCATGGCCCGTCTTCACCATCCCATCTTAAAATGTCAACCAATTAAGTTCTTCCTTCACAGCTGAGCTGGTGAGTAGTGAGGAAATTGATAAATAATAATAATAGTAATAATAGTAATGAACCTTATCATCATAATCATCATAATAATACGGTTTTCCTCTCTGAGAATTCTGCTGGAAGGAAAATACAGTAAAGTATTACAGTACTATCTGCATGGTATGTATACCTGTACACTTCATTGCTTCAGTTAATAATTGTTTAAAATATAAATGCAAAGCTGATTGACTAGTTTTGTATTATAAATTGGATTTGGACCACAATAAATCATATTTGACTATCTGTTCATATATGGCAAACCTATATTTGCAGTTGGCAGCAGAGTACTACAGAAATTAAAGGTCCTGGCTCAGAGCTCAAGGGTCAGCAGTTCAATTCCCTGTGCTGCTGCCTTGCATGTAGAGACTGCATGTCTTTTGTGTACAAAGACCTTTTTTGTTGGGTTCTTTGGCTGTTCTGCAGATGACACAAACGTACTGTAGATGAGCTAATAATTCAGTGAATTACCTGTATGCAAGAAAATTCTTGATTATCTGTGTTTTGTGGTACAGGATGCATCTACTGATGGACACCCATCCCGTACTGAATTAGTTTCTCCATCCTATGCCAAATGAGTGCAGGGATGGGCTCAGCTCTTCTGAGATTCTGAATGGGATGAAGCAAGTACTGCAAAATGAATACATGAAAATATTAACAGTCTTGACAAATCCCTTCCCTGAAGTGTATAAACTTACTGTTCATGTATCCATTGTAACTACATGTTCAGCTGCTACAGACAAACAAGTAGAAAACATTGTCAGG
>NC_056725.1:1945456683-1945541683 GCF_019279795.1 Protopterus annectens | reverse complement strand
GTCAAAGTGTAAATAATTGTACATATTAATAGTTCATGCAATATTAAACATTTACCTTTGAAGACTACAAATTAAATACCAAAAGGAATCTGTGTAACCAGTTTCCTATATTGTATGTATTTCTTTGACTCCATCTGTGCTTACAATTCATTAAGTAACAAAAGCAAATCCCATGCAGATGATTATAATAAATTGTCATTTTTGTATCATAAAGATCATAGGATAGTAGTTCATAATGTAACCAGCTATAAAATGAATGACCAGCCTTTTCATACCTTTTACAACTATATGATTTTCAAGCTAGTCATTTTTATGATTGGCTGTTATGTTTTGTTTTACATTTTTAGGCTGGCAATTAGCAAATGCAGTACTTCTGTGGCTTTTTTTGTACAGCGCTTAAGTTTTCTTTCTGCCAGTACAGTGTTATTTGATGTAAATTACAAAGGGTTATAATGACTAAAAAGAATAGATATTTAACTGCATATGCTGTGAGTCTATATCGCTTAGAATCTGGATGCAAAATTATAACACAAAGTATATTTTCTATATTAAATTTTAGCAGCAGCAGCAGTCTGGTTGATATTAGACGAATTATGGTAAGACTACTGAATTCAGCTGATTATAAACAGCATGGTGAGGCCCTACGGGTTCTTTCATTTTTCCGACGCACTCCACTGCTGTCCCATTAACACTCTGTCTTTCATTGGCACATACGCAGTTTAATTAGCATCACCAAATCTAGAGGACTGCATGTAAGGGAATGGCTTTTAAACGAACAATGCCTTTGTTTTATTTTATTGCTGTGACTTCCATATATGGCAATTTTTTGTCATAATTTAGCAGGATGACATTACCATTTCATTTCCCATCAACTCTATTATTGCAGATTCCATTTACCAGCACATACAGGTTTACTTTACTGTGATATATAAGCAAAATACTTTAGTCTGCTGTGCACAAGTCTTCAGTTTACAAGTAGTAACATATGCTGCATGTTTATAATTAGTGCTGATCGCAGTCATTGCGTTTCCAGGGTGCTTCTACGTCAGAATTGCTGAGGGCAGTTTGCATGCTGATCTTTTAATCTTTCTGTACGTGTTTCCAGCAAAAGATATCTGTGCAAGCCAGTTTATGCAAGCAAAGATACGTTTACTGTTATAATATATGACAAACAGTAATGCAATACATGCTATGACCCCTTGTCTGCACTTCTTACAATGGGCTGTCTCACCTAATGATCAAGAGAAGCAGCCCCATTAGTATGCAGTTTTTTTGCCTATATATGGGTGTAGCAGTGATCAGCAGAGCTAAAAACATGGAAAGGATGGTCTAGAAAGAACCGATTTGAAAGACATGTCACATTTTTATTCTTCATAGACATGTCTACCATAATTTTGCACTGTTTATTGTATTGCACTGCATTCTCCTTTTTTCTCATTGTTATATTTTTATAGCAGCAGCTATCATAGTGATCCAGTCTTCCCACATCAACCATATACTTTCCATCATTCGATTAGTAGATTCAGAAGGTTGTTATCAACAAAGCACTGCATGGAGCTCTGCTTCACATCTCATCTCCTGCACATAATGCCAAGTAATTGCATCTGTCATTCTTTTAGTAACTAGAAATCCTTTGGTTCCTGCTGTAAAACTCAAATCAAGGCTAGGCCACTCTGTTTTGCAGTTTCTGCATCCAGCTGCTAAACATATCTCAGGCAGTATTATTCAGACCCATATCTATTAGGATAATACTTAGTAGAACATGCCATTGGTACCTTGTAACTTAAGTTGTTTGATGCCATTATTTAATAACATAAAATAATGTGATGCCATCTAGCCACTTGGAAGTGTGACCATTGGCATTAGGTGCTTGGTCAGTTTTATGTGATACCCTGACCCCTTGTAAAATATGAAAAAAGGTGTTAATGCCAGTATTGATTGCAATGCCATCACTGTGTATGAATCTATTTCCTATTAACACTAAAAAAAAAAATAACTAACAACCTTCACAAGCATCACCCTCACTGTTGATTAAATGTAGCAACCCATCTGTGCACGTGTATGTACACACACATGCACAGTAGCAACCCATCTGTGCACATGTATGCACACACATGGGTCTACCTGATAACACCGACATGCCAAAACACCGACAACGAAGTAACCGACACGACAAAAACGAAAGTTCAAAAACACGAAACTTCACATGCCCGACAAACCACAATCCCGACAATCAACAAAACAAATAACTTTCCCGAAAAACACACAATACAAGCACACAAAAAACCTTACAAACCTACACTAAACCTTACATACACAACTATATATACACTAACCTTAATCCAAACCCTAACCCTAAGGTCCATCACTATCGCACACTTACCTTACCCACACCCTAGCCCTAACTCACTTAACCCGCCCCTAAACCTAAAGTCCATCACTATCGCACACTTACTTCACCCGCACCCTACCCTAACATCCGTCACTATCATGCACTTACCTTACCTACACCCTGACCCTAATGTCCGTCCCTATTGCGCACTTACCTTAACATGTCGGTGTTCTCAGCGTCAGGATTCTCAACTGTCAGTCTTCTCTGTTGTCGATCTTCCGGTGTCGCTTATCTCGCTGTCGGTCATTTGCAGTTTCGGTTAATTCAGGGAGACACACACACACACACACACACACACACACACACACGCACACACATGCACAGTAGCAACCCATCTGTGCACATGTATGTACACACACACACACACACACACACACACACACACACACACACACGCACACGCACGCACATATGCACAGTAGCAACCCATCTGTGCACATGTATGTATCCACACACACACACATGCACAGTAGAAACCCATCTGTGCACATGTATGTATACACACACACATGCACACTCAGAGTGAGTATTTTTTCCTTTTCTTTTTATTTGTCCCATCCCTTGACCTTATTTGTCCCATCCCTTGACCAGTACGTGTTTGCGTCACACCAGTTGGTTAATTTATTTCCCCTCCCTCTTTCCAGTATTGGAAGATGCAAAGAGCAAGAGGTAGGAACAGGAGATCATGTCAGTCATCTCTGGGAGATATTCACATAACTCCCTGCCAGTATGAAATACAGGCCCTGCAAATCCTCACTGGATGCACACACACACACACACACACACACACACACACACACACACACACACACACACACACACACACACACACACATCTATGAGAAGGGGATCATGTCCAACTTTGTAGGAGATATTGACTCCCTAACACCTTTCTCATGGCACCCTAAGAAAAGCAGGACCTGCAAACCCCCACTGAATAGGAACACACACACACACACACACACACACACACACACACACACACACACACACACACACACACACACACTCTTTAGGAGATATTCAAATACTCACCTTTCCCCTGACAGCCAAGAAATGCAGGACCTGCATACCCACACTGAATACAGTTACACACACACCTTCAGCTGTATTCATGGTCTGAAGTCAAATGTGAAGTAAATCTTAGTGTGCAGAATCTGTTACAGTAGTCTGAGGTTTAAGGCATTAAATAAAACCCTCAGCAATGATCCTGCTATTGATGTTATGGCTGAGTAGCCCCTGACTTTCCATAGTAAGTGACTTACTACATTCTTCAACTTCAAGTTGAAGAGGGCTGCCAGATCACTGAGTTGCACACGGTGCCAGAAAACGTACCTGCAGCTCTAATAAAAATATTCTAAATGTGTTTAATCATGAAATTATCCTGTCAGATACTATATGAGCCTTACTCTTAATATTGGGGTAGTATCTATTTATCTATCTATCTATAGTGATAGATAGATAGATAGATAGATAGATAGAGATATATATATTTGTCTATATCACATAGCTGACATTTCACATGTGACTGTCAGTGCATCGAGAGAATAACATCACAAGATCAAAATAAAGAAGCAGCATTTAAGCAAATACTATAACATCAAAATAGTATACTTAGTGTAAGTTGCTATGCATCCCTCTGATTATATATGTGCCATGCTGCAATGCAAAACAAAAGTCGCATGTGTATTAAATGAAACAAACAATGGGCTCTATAACTGAATCTAAGACATAAAAGGTCTCCAATCTAAATCACAAATTCCATGCTGTGAAATAAAGTATCATAACACATCAGAGCTAAATTATAATGTAAATTAAAAAAGTGTTATGCAAAAAGCAAAGAGATGCATAGATTTGGGACATGGTAAAGCAAGAACATGACCTTAACTACATATTTCAGTAGATTAGCAATTGATATTAAGAATTCCTGCACAGCATATTCTGAACTTTCGAAATCATATTTTGAAATCATGATCTTTGTAAAAGCCTTCTTGCTCTTGGGGGATATCGGACAGCCAGTACACATCTGCAAGCAAAGTTCCTGCTGCCTGTTTTGCTCCCTGGCCAGGACAAACAACACTGCTGTTAAATTGCGCACACTTCTGCTCAATAGGCAACAAATTCAGCAGTGATATGCCTCAATGTAGGTTTGCTTATGTGGCAAAAAAAAATCATTTAAAATAGACACATTCCAAAATAAGATAAGGAGTAATGGTGGAAATCTGGATGTTGCAGCCATCCAAATCTTAAATATACATGGTTTTCCAAGTTTTGGTCAGTGAAGTACCTAATCAAATCTGTTCCTGCAGTTAAAAAGTTATCATGCAAAGCCACAAATGCATCCATAATATCTATCTAATACTATTTCCTTTACAACACTGCTAATTAAATGTTTCCATTTAATACAGTTCATTTGTTTTAGCATAAACTTTCTAGTAGGCAGAGATATTCTAAGACTGTTGATACCATAACATAGTCTACCACCAGATAAGGCATGTCTGTTGATAATGTTCTAACATCAGAAGCCAAGGATAATTACAGTTCCTTCTATAACTATATCAGGAAATGAAGACAAAAAAAGCATTACTCTGAACTCATTCAAAATGGCACTATCTACTCTGAACCAGTGGACATAACAATATAGTGGCAAATTCAGCACTAATTTCACCTCAGATGACATCAACAAGCCCACATTTACCTAATGACCCAGAACACCGTATCATCACAAAAGAACACTTGATAAAAGTAGTTTCTAGAACACAAAATGCATACTCTGTGGGACTTGATAACATGCTTCCTGCTGAACAAGTGCTGTTGGATCCACTACTACAAGTATTCAGCCTGAGTTTATTCACTGGCTTTGTCCCCAAGGCTTAGTACACAGATGAGCTCCATCTTCAAGGGCACGGAACAGGTCATAACACACCTGATAAACTCGATATACAAATTATAAGACTTGACTCCTAGCAGTCTGGCTTTGTTAAAGGTAGAGCCTGTCTAATTATTCTGTTTTTTTTTTTTTTTTTTGAGAGTGTAATACAAGCCATGGACAGTAGTTACTCTGTCCATACAGCATACCATGGCAAAGCATTTGATACTATACCACCTAATCCACTCTAAATCAATTCCTATGTAATTAAACAGATAGCTAATTAGCTGATGGATATAAACCACACAGTGAATGTAGTAGCAATGGACCGAAAGTAACTAGTGGGATACAACTGGATTCTGTGCTAGGAACCTTCCTATTTGGCATATATTACTCCGATCTCCAAATCAAAAATTATGAACTCTTGTTGGCCAGTTTGCTAATGGTTGTAGACTGGGTGTTATACTTGAATCCTGTTCTGATTTGCAGTAACTACAAAGTGAACTTACACATGCACTGATATTGTGCTTAAGCTAAATGCTAGTAAACTCAATATTGTTGCATTTGGCAAGCAAACCACACAGATTAGAGTTTAGAAAACACTCCAGTCCAAAATGAAGACGTTATGACAGACTTCGAAGCACAGGTGGAGAACTCACTGTCCTTTGACCATCATATTGCAAAAGTGGTCAATAATCTTTTCATCTAGCAGAGCTGATCACAAAAGTTATTTCTTCTGGGTTCAAAGAAGTCCTGACTCCTCTATATTCTCCACTAATCAGACCTGTCATAAAGTACAATGTCTCTTCTGGGATGTGGCATTCTCAGCATGTCAAGCAGTTAGAGAATGGTTCAACACAAAAAAGATGATATGACTAAAGGATCTGAGCAATCAAGAGAGGCTGGAGGCCTTGTCCCTGTATTTGTTGTCCTACAGACTTTCAGGGATGATCTGTGCCTTGCCTTCTGTGTCATTAGAAATGTGACTGTCCAAGACCTTCTGTTTCTCCACAATTCAAACAGTTCTGTGAATGCTAGAACCACAGATTTGAACCTGATTCAGTAAATAAACAGATTAACATGGACAGATATGTTTGTCACATATTGACTACTCCTTCTCTGGAACAAACTTCTTCAGATCAAGCAATGTGATACACTAACGTCCTTTAAAAAGAAATTGGACACATGCTCAAGTATTCATAAATTCACCCCAGGCATTACTGCCCTTTCACTGTTTGAAAAAGGAGGTAAGGTCTATGGGTGGGTACTGGCAGAGTGTAAATATCTTTTGAGAGATATGCATATATCTGTATGCGTATATACATGCGGACAAGTATGTATGCAAATACAGAGAGAGATCTCAATATCACTATAAAACTTTAAAAACTGAAGAGCTGTATACTTAATAGAATTCAATAAACAACTAGTTTTAAGCTTCATTAAACCAGCTAGTATAAGTGTTTAATTTTTTTAATTGCCCTTACTTAAATCACTTTCCTTACTTTTGTTCACCCTCAGAGGCTGTAACAACAACATAGACTAGAAGTACGCTGTCATGCATGATCTCAGTTTGTATTTGAAAAATGTTATGTGTAGAGCTTTAAAACTTTCCTTGGCTTTGTGAAAAGTTGTCCCTGGAGCTCACACTAGCTAATAATAATAGCCAATTAAAATGGCAGCTTTTGGCTTTTTTATTTGTATTTCTATAAAAAAAATAAAACAAAAAGTTACATACATGCATCTATGTAAAGCTAGTTTGCATCTAATATGAAATTAATGTATTGCTACAGTGTTTGTGTGTGTGTGTGTGTGTGTGTGTGTGTGTGTGTGTGTGTGTGTGTGTGTGTGTGTGTGTGTGTGTGATCTAGCTTCTCAACAGCTGGCATGGCTGTGGAGAACTGTGAAATGGACATGCTGGTGAGTGTTGTTATAATCTTTTTGAGTTTTGCTGGCTATAACACATGTGGAAAAGATTCACTTTGATAACAGTTGTGCAACCATGGAATTAGTAAAAATATGTAATGGGGTGGGGCTGTAATTCCAACACTAGGAAGTATGTTACAAAACACAATGCATAAAGCAGTTACTTTTATGATATGTGTTTTACTTGCAGTGTGCTTGTTTTTGTGTGTGTGCATGCTGGTTTAGTGTTTTAGGTGGTAGTGGTGTGAGTTTTAGTATTTTTGTTGGCATAGAGTTGGTTTAGAGTTTTAGGTGGTAGTGGTATGAGTTTTAATATTTTTTGTTGGAGCAAAGTGTGTGTTGGTTTGGTAATCTGAAGTTGTTAACTTCATTTTATCTGCAACCTGTGGGTATTCGGAAACTTATCGGATCCGAGCTGGCAACTTTTTTTCTAGCAGCCCCCAGGGTGTTCACCAAGGTAACGGCAGTTGTAGCGGCTCACCTGAGGCTTCAGGATATTCAGATGTTTCCTTACCTGGACGACTGGCTCTTCACTGCACCCGACAAGCATCACCTGACCCGAGATTACTTCATTCGGTTGGCAAATCTACTGGGAATTACAGTCAATGTTAAGAAATCCCAATTGCAATCAGTACAAGTTCTAGACTTCATTGGGGTACGGCTAGACACTTTGCAGATGAAGGTATTCTTAACTCCGATAGGATGTTACACCTCAGGTGCCACATAGCTCAGATAGCGAACTTCAAGTCTCCAAAGGTGAGCGAGGTTCTCCGGGCACAGGGCTCCATGGCTGCCTCCATATCGATTCTCCCTTGTGCGCACCTTCATATGTGGGTTCTTCAATGGACTCTGGTTGTTCAATGGTCTTGGCTAGACCTGCCCATGGAATTTCCGATTAGGATCATTCACGTCTGCAGGAAGTCCCTTTTTTGGTGGTTAAGTTCACCAGAGATATCAGAAGGACGCCCCCTTCGCGTCATCTCCAGTCCAAGCCACAGTGACCACAGATGCCTCCCAACTCGGGTGGGGGGGACACTGTTTGGGAAGGACAGTCCAAGGCACATGGTCCCCATCAGAGACCAAGTTGCACATAAATGTTCTAGAGATGCGGGCAGTGCTTTTAGCATTGGAAGCCTTTCACACTGTCCTTCCTCTCGGATTGATTGCAATTCAGTCAGACAACATGTCGGTTGTCTGGTATATCAACAAGCAGGGGGTAATCAGATCCTACCCCCCTATGTCACGAGGCCATGAGAGTGTGGGAATGGGCAATCTCCACCAGTCAGTTTCTGATAGCAATGCACATCCCGGGGTGCTTCAACATTTTAGCGGACAGATTGAGTTGAGCTATTTTGATGCCGTACAAGTGGTCTCTGAAACAGCCAGTAGCAGTGGAGATCTTCCATGCATGGGGTCAGCCTTGCTGTGATCTCTTCACATCTCCATCCAATGCGAAGTGCAGCGAGTTCTTTGCTCTGATTCCCTCACCAGGGGAAGTCCCCAGAGATGCTCTAGTCCATGTTTGGCCCCCCGGGCTTCTGTATGCTTATCTACCATTGCCACTCATTCCGAAGTTTCTTCAGAAAGCTTGCCGACTGCTGTGCAAAATTATCCTCATTGTCCCGTTCTGGCCTCATCAGGCTCGGTTCCCATTCCTTTGGTCTCATCTCTTAGCTCCTCCGTGGGGTCTGGATCCCTGCCCGGATCTAATCTCCCATTCGTCGGGGGCCCGTCCGCCCGACCTGGGCAGCCTCAAGCTGACAGCTCGGTTGCTCCAGTTCCATTGATTTCCAGGACTCCCGGTCTTTTATCCCCAGTAAAATCAATTCTGGTGGTTTCACTTAAAGATTCCACTAGGAAACTTTATCGCAGTAAATGGAAGCGTTTTTCCATTTGGGCCTCACAGAAAAAACTAGATCCCTTTACAGCCCCTGTTCCAGCGATGTTGGATTTCTTGTCTGGCATTTTTCAGCAAGGAGCTAGTTCCTCCACAGTAAAAGTACAATTGGCAGCCATTTCTAATTCTCATGTTGGTGAAGACAACATTGCCTTAGCCTCCTCTAGCCTGTGTAAGGCTTTTCTTAAAGGTACTTTTCTGTTGCTTCCCCCTGTCAAGGATTCAGTGCCTCCTTAGGACCTTACCTTTGTCTTACAGGCATTGGTGGCTCCTCCATTTGAACCTGCAGCTTCAGTGGATTTTAAATTTTTATCCTGGAAAACAGCTTTCCTAGTCACCATTACATCTGCTAGGAGGGTTTCTGAGCTTCAAGCTCTGTCTCCCGTGCCTCCGTATTTGGTCTTCCATAAGGATAGGGTCTCTCTCTGTACTAATCCTTCCTTCTTACCCAAAGTGGCATCTGAAGCAAACATAAATCAGTCCATTAATCTGCCTGTTTTCTTCCCTAATTTCCAAAATAAAGGTGAATACAAACTTCATTTGTTAGATGTTCATAGACAGCTTCGTTTTTATCTTCATAGAACAAAATCATTCCACAAGACTGACCAATTGTTTGTTTCCTTTTTCAAAGCATTTCTGGGAAAAGCTATTTCTAAAGTTTCTTTGGCAAGATGGATCACTCTTTGCATTCCACATGCCTACAAAGCAAAAGGCTTATCTCCTCCTGGTATTGTTAAAGCTCACTCTACCAGGTCCATGGCGACTTCTCCTGCTTTTTAGTCTAGGGTCCCTTTGGACGACATTTGTACAGCAGCGACCTGGGCCAATTCACATACCTTCATTTCCCATTACAAATTAGGTCTGATTTCTAGGAGTAGAACATCCTTTGGCTCTGCGGTGCTCAGGAATATCCTTTCATAAGGGCCTCCCAGGATTGGAGTAGCTGGGGACTCTGTCCCACAGGTTGCAGAGAAAATGAAGTTAACTACTTCAGATAAAGACGTTATGTACTCACCATAACATTCCATCTAAGTAGTTATACTTAATTTTTCTGCAACATTCCCTCCCTCCGTCCCCCAGACCTTGCCCTGTCTATTCAGGTTTGGTTCATTGGGCTGAGTTGCTTATGTATTTAGTTGCAGCAATCTCGATCTGAGGGAAGGTAGGAGATGGTAGTGCATTATGGGTAAGGGGAGGAGCTCGGAGCTTGGAGCAGATGCTAGAAAAAAAGTTACGGGCTCGGATCCGATACAGCTCGAATACCCACAGGTTGCAGAAAAATGAAGTATAACTACTCAGATGTAACGTTATGGTGAGTAAATAACTTCTTTTTTTAGGTGGTAGTGGTATGAGTGTTAGTATTTTTTGTTGGAGTAGAGTGTGACTTGATTTAGTGTTTTAGGTGGTAGAAGTGTGAGTTTTTGTATTTTTGTTAGCATAGGGTGTATTTGGTTTAGTATTTAAGGTGGTATTGTGACTTTTAGTATTTTTTTGTTGAGTAGAATGTGTGTTTGTTTTGTGTTTTAGGTGGTAGTGGTGTGAGTTTTTGTTGGAGTATGGTATGTGTTGTTTTAGTATTTTTGGTGGTAGTGTTGTAAATTTTAGATTATTTTTGTTGGAGTAGGCTGTGTTTTGGTTTACTGTTTTAAGTGGTAGTGGTACGAGTTCTGGTATTTTTGTTTGCATGGGGTATGTGTTGGCTTAGTGTTTTAGGTGGTAGTGGTGTGAGTTTTAGTATTCTTTGTATGAGTAAGGTATGTGTATTGCCAGTAGTGGTATTCTGTTTCAATTTGTATCTCCTCCTTTTTATACCCACTGTCACTGTCAGTTAGAGAATTCTCAATACCCTTTATCTGAATCCTTTCCTTTGGTTCAAAAAGAATCCCACCACATACATTAAGAGTTGTGGCCAAAAGGGGCTCTGTTTCTGTCATCGGGATAAATGCAATTCAGAGACATTTTGACTGCAATGAGGAAAGACCTAATTGTTGGCTAATTTGCATGAATCTGAATATCTGATAATTAATGCCAGTGTTAATCAGTACTTTCTTCTGATAAGCATATCTGACAGCCTCTCCCTCAGAAATTCTCATTCACATGCATGCGCATATTCAAAACTACACACACACGCACACAGACACACACGCAGACAGACACACACACACACACACACACACACACACACACACACACACACACACACACATACACAGACACACACACACAAACATACTGACATACCTCTTACCAATACTTTAGTTTATAGAATGTCTTTCAAGCATCCTTTTATTTTTTCTCCCTGACCACATAAATCACTGATGATTGCAGTCGGTCAGTACTGACAGCGTTTCATGCTTCTTATTATTTATGAAGAACATTGTGATGCTACATTGTTTGCCCTGTTAGCCTTTTAAGTGACAGGATTAATATTTACAAAATCTCTGTGATGTCAAGTGTTTCTCCAGGCTTTTTGTCCAGAAGTCATCAGCATGGTATTTAAGTAGAATGGCAGGTTCACTACACATACACAAGCACATCCTCCATCTCTCAAATGTGCCTGATTTTTCAAAATGTCCCAGATTTTGCCTTGTACCTCCCTATTTCTTGCAAATGATGGGCTATTATAGTAAATCAATAATACAGACAATAGCTTTACATAACTTCTTTTTCTAATAAAAAAGAAATGCAATGTAGCACAAAGGATTAAAGCATTGGTAATGAAGTACTTCCTGAGCCTAGTGTATGTTGTTTGAAGTTTGTTTCACAGTTGTTGTTTTTTAACTGACATACAGTGATATTTAAAGAATATTTCTTATGCCTAGTGTTAGTGCAGAGGACCAACATTCTGCTTTATAAATGTACTTCTTCCCTGTACCAAGGCTTCAAGCCTCAAAGCTATTACTTTTTAAAACTTAGGTTAATTTATATCAGTTCCATGATATGTAGTGTTAGTGCTGAGGACAAAAGCTCTGTTTGTTAATGATCTTGTTTCTGTATCAAAAGTACAGCTTTGAAACCATTTTACTATGTTTAAATAGTATCCGTGGTATCTAGTGTCACCCTCCAAGACATGTACACATCCATATGTCTTCAGTGCTGTGCTACTGTTGTATTAAGTTGATATAACCCATAGGTAAATATTTAAATTTCATCCCTGGTATCTAGTGTTACCCTCCAAGACACACACATCCATATGTCTTCAGTGCTCTGCTACTATTATTCTATTAAATTATTATATCCCTTAGATAAATATTTAAATTTCAACCCTGATGTCTACTGCCCTCCCCAGAACTGCAAGATTTTCTTATTAGTCTACAGGAATTTTCAGGTATGGCATCCCTGCATATACTCTCACAGTCCTTACAACCCATTCACATAGATACACACACACACACACACACACACACACACACACACACACACACACACACGCACGCACGCACGCACGCACACACACACACACACACACACACACACACACACACACACACACACACACACACACAAGACATTTCATTCTTCTGAATATATTCATGCATTTCTGGCACTTAACTCTAATGGGATCTCATCCATTGAAAGTAACAGATGAACATGAACTTTTGGCTGTGTTCATTAAGATGTCTGGCTGAGTTACCTTATTCGGCTGAGTGATTCTCTGACTCACTCGGCTGCTTAAATACCTTAACTCAGGCATTTGTTTGGGGTAAATACATGGCTAATTATAGGCTACTCCCATGGAATGGCATAGTAAGGAGGGGAAAGAGAAGACTGTATTGTGTTAGCATATGCAGAAAGCCGCAAAGACACCTCAGTGCTCTTTGTTCATGGTACAGCACAGGAATGGGAATGTCTCTGAAATGGAAACACTTACAACTGGTGGTAAGAAGAGTTTACCAGTCGAGGTAACATTTCTGAATTTCAGCCCTTGTACTTTATTGTATTTCACAAGAGTTCTGTTTGTTAATTTTAATTATCTTGCATTAAAGCCATTTTGATTTTAAGCTGGTCACGTATTCAAATAACAGTTTGTATTGATTCAACTGGACCAGTTAAAAAAATTATTAAATTCAACAAATTTCCCACTTTGACATATATTCTGCATATAAAATCACTCAGAATGATGCATCTACCTGCTTGTCCAAGAAGTATTACATTTACCTCTCAGATTTTATATTCATTTTTTCAGCATCTTAAGGGACTTGCTACTTGTCACCTATCTTGGATCTTTATCCTAGCTACCCTGCATCTCTTTATAGAAGATGGTACCCAGTGTAATTCTAGGGATCCTTCTGAAGAATTTGAAAGCATGTCTCATCCCCCTGTACCTCCTTTCCAAAATGCTATGGATAGTCAGCTTTTTCATATGTTCATAGGTGAGTACTAGGCTAGCTGCCCTTGCAGGCCATTCTGAGCCTTGATAATTTCCCTTTTTCTGCTTTAATTAACCATTGCCATTTGGTTAGAGATTGGCCTTACCCAACCTATGGTCGATAATTATATATTATTCTTATAGGGATCATGCTGTAGATAATATAAGAGGACCCATACATAGGATAAAGCATTTAGGAGCTGCCTCTGTCCATTGCTAGTACAGAGGGCAGTCCGAGGGTAAATTTTCTGTTTGCTCTCCATAGATCCTAGTTGTGCTAGAATATGGACAGGGGTGAACTTTATATTATGTGGATGGGAAGTCTGTTTCAAAGCAGCTGTATCCTTTGCAAGATGTAGCTGTCCTTCCACACTATTCTGTTGATGCTGCAGAAGAGTGTTAGATCCCCAGACTGAGCATTTCTGATGGCATTTGACTTGATGATGTTCACTAAATCCATCAGTAATGGGTCAGAGGATGCCCTGTATGCCAAATGCAGCTCACCTCTTAGCAGTCCTTAAGATACTGAGTATAGTGACAGTGCGTTCAGTCAGTCCATGTAGGACAGATTATTTAGGCCTTGTATTCTTTTAGTAAGGTATTTCTGTGGGCATTTCAGTTGTTGCATGTGCCTGGACAGATAAATGCCAAAGTGGCATTATATTCAGTGACTGCCCTAACGAGGACTGAGTAAAGGGGGGCAGCGGCATCCCTAGATCTACACACAATCCCTTTGTTTATGCATTGCGCAATACAGCACACTGATTATATCAGCATGTAAATATTGTCAAAGCAATTAACCACTAAGCCATTTGAGCTGTTTTTACATAACATAGGTTTATTGTTACATGATTTGCTTCTCCCTTATGTTCAGAAAACCTCATCTTATACTCAAGACAGCTTTGATTTTTTTTTTTGAATAAAATTCCAACAGTGGTGTGGACTAGTAACAAGTATTGGATAGTACTAGATGTAAAAAGTCTCTATACCTCCATAAGACATGAAGATGGTTTACATTCTTTATTGTATTTTTTAGGTGACTATCCATTTTCTAATTATATTATAGAGTTGGTGGACTTTTGTTGAAGGAATGATTATTTTAGTTTCAATAATCAAGTTATAGACAAGATACAGCCATGGGAGCTCCTTTTGCCCCCATGTATGCTAATCTGTTTATAGCATATT
This sequence comes from Protopterus annectens, assembly GCF_019279795.1. NCBI lineage: Eukaryota > Metazoa > Chordata > Ceratodontiformes > Protopteridae > Protopterus > Protopterus annectens. The sequence goes on along the minus strand of NC_056725.1, from coordinate 1,945,527,048 downwards.
TTGAGATGGAGTGCTTGTATAAGCACAGTTTTATGAAAGATCAAGTGACATTTTACTTTCAATTTATAGATGATTTAATTTTTATTGGTGAAGGAGGGCAAAATAAAGTTGAATATTTTGTTAGAGATTTACAACAGAATTAATTTAACCTTTCAATGGATGGTTTACAGTATGGTAGTAAGGTTTCATATTTGGATGCAACTTTAGAGGGCTTAGAAGATTGTACTATTGTATCTGGAGTACATAGAAAATTTACAGATGGCTGTAAGTATCTTCAAGCCTCTAGTTGCCATCCTCCTCACACCATAATGTCACTGCCATATGGAAAATTTTGAGGCTGTCTAGAATTTGTAATAACTGGCTAATTTTACAGAGGGAAATTTCTGAGTCGACAAAAATGTTTTTAGATAGAAGTTATAGTCTTGAGATTATACGGGAAGCAGAGAAGAAAATATTTGGGTTAGATGAAAGAAGGTCCCTGCTACAAAGGGGGAATTCCATGAGAGGCCATGTTATAAATAATGACAACAAAAGAGATAAGATTTATTTTGTCTCCATGTATAATATTGAAAGTAAAGAAATTGTAGATGTAGTTAAGCATTACTGGAATGTTCTACTTAAGGACAGGGTTTTGGGTAATATAATTCCAAGGCAACCTTCAATTTCTTACAAGCGAGGTAAAAACTTGAAAGATTTGCTTGTACATAGTAAATTTGTTTCACCGAATATGAATATTAATACAAATATTAGTCTTTTGGGTACTACAAGTTGTAGAAACTGTGTAGTATGTCAGCACATAGTGAGGTGTTTTGAATATATTAATAATATTACATTTATACCAAGAGGACTTTTTTCATGTAATAGTAAGGGAGTAGTATATGCCCTAAAATGCCAGTGTAATTTATTCTATATAGGGGAAACAAAAAGAACATTCAGGGTTAGATTTATGGAACACATTAGAGACATCAGAAAACAGAGAGAAGACAAAGTAATTGCTTTACATTTTAAAAATGAACATGATAGTAATTTTTCATTGCTTCAGGGTTGTGTGTTGGAACAAGTGAGACTGTCACATGAAAATTATGTTTTATTAAAGGAAAAACTTTTATATAAAGAGTCAGTATATACTTTAAAATATGATATGTTGGTCCCTTTGGGACTTAATCCTGAAGTAAATTGGAAATGTTTTATTTAATTGTATTAGCTTGTTAATTAATTAGGTTTCTAATTGTTTAATGGAGTGTTTTTTGTTATAAAATACCGTTTTGGAGTAATTTTTTATACTCCGTGAAGGTGTTCACACCGAGGCGCTAAAGTGCGAGAAGATTAAAAATTTGTGGGCATTTTTTACTGCAGTTGGTGGTTTTTGTGGATCTGTACCAGTTGTTGGAATGTTTGTTTTTGATTTTAAGCTGGTCCCTTATTCAAAAACAGTTTGCATTGATTCAAATGGCCAGTTAAAAAATGATTAAATTCAACAAATTTCCCACTTTGATATATATTCTGCATATAAAATCACTCAGAATGATGCATCTACCTGCTTGTCCAAGAAGTATTACATTTACCTCTCAGATTTTATATTCATTTTTTCAGCATCTTAAGGGACTTGCTACTTGTCACCCATCTTAGATCTTTATCCAAGCTACCCTGCATCTTTTTATAGAAGATGGTACCCAGTGTAATTCTAGGGATTCTTCTGAAGAACTTGAAAGCATGTCTCATCCCCCTGTACCTCCTTTCCAAAATGGTATGGATAGTCAGGATTTTCATATGTTCATAGGTGAGTACTAGGCTAGCTGCCCTTGCAGGCCATTCTGAGCCTTGATAATTTCCCTTTTTCTGCTTGAATTAACCATTGCCATTTGGTTAGAGATTGGCCTTACCCAACCCATGGTCGATAATTATGTTTTATTCTTATTGGGGTCATGCTGTAGATAATATGAGAGGACCATTACATAGGATAAAGCATTTAGGAGCTGCCTCTGTCCATTGCTAGTACAGAGGGCAGTCCTAGGGTAAATTTTCTGTTTGCCCTCCATAGATCCTAGTTGTGCTAGAATATGGACAGGGGTGAACTTTATATTATGTGGATGGGAAGTCTGTTTCAGAGCAGCCGTATACTTTGCAAGATGTAGCTGTCCTTCCACACTATTCTGTTGATGCTGCAGAAGAGTGTTAGATATCCAGACTGAGCATTTCTGATGGCATTTGACTTGATGATGTTCATTAAATCCACCAGTAATGGGTCAGAGGATGCCCTGTATGCCAAATGCAGCTCACCTCTTAGCAGTCCTTAAGATACTGAGTATAGTGACAGCGCTTCAGTCAGTCCATGTAGGACAAATTATTTAGGCCTTGTATTCTTTTAGTAAGGTATTTCTGTGGGCATTTCAGTTGTTGCATGTGCCTGGACAGATAAGTGCCAAAGCGGCATTATATTCAGTGACTGCCCTAACGAGGACTGAGTAAAGGGGGACAGTGGCATCCCTAGATCTACACACAATCCCTTTGTTTATGCATTGTGCAATACAGCAGACTGATTATATCAGCATGTAAATATTGTCAAAGCAATTAGCCACTAAGCCATTTGAGCTGTTTTTACATAACATAGGTTTATTGTTACATGATTTGCTTCTCCCTTTTGTTCAGAAAACCTCATCTTATATTCAAGACAGCTTTGATTTTTTTTAATAAAATTCCAACAGTGGTGTGGACTAGTAACAAGCATTGGGTAGTACTAGATGTAAAAAGTCTCTATACCTCCATAAGACATGAAGATGGTTTACGTTCTTTATTGTATTTTTTAGGTGACTATCCACTTTCTAATTATATTATAGAGTTGGTGGACTTTTGTTGAAGAAATTATTATTTTAGTTTCAATAATCAAGTTATAGACAAGATACAGCCATGGGGGCTCCTTTTGCTCCCATGTATGCTAATCTGTTTATAGCATATTTTGAGATGGAGTGCTTGTATAAGCACAGTTTTATGAAAGATCAAGTGACATTTTACTTTCAGTTTATAGATGATTTAATTTTTATTGGTGAAGGAGGGCAAAATAAAGTTGAATATTTTGTTAGAGATTTACAACAGAATTAATTTAACCTTTCAATGGATGGTTTACAGTATGGTAGTAAGGTTTCATATTTGGATGCAACTTTAGAGGGCTTAGAAGATTGTACTATTGTATCTGGAGTACATAGAAAATTTACAGATGGCTGTCAGTATCTTCAAGCCTCTAGTTGCCATCCTCCTCACACCATAATGTCACTGCCATATGGAGAATTTTTGAGGCTGTCTAGAATTTGTAATAACTGGCTAATTTTACAGAGGGAAATTTCTGAGTCAACAAAAATGTTTTTAGATAGAAGTTATAGTCTTGAGATTATAAGGAAGCAGAGAAGAAAATATTTGGGTTAGATAAAGGAAGGTCCCTACTACAAAGGGGGAATTCCATGAGAGGCCATGTTATAAATAATGACAACGGAAGAGATAAGATTTATTTTGTCTCCACGTATAATATTGAAAGTGAAGAAATTGCAGATGTAGTTATGTATTACTAGAATGTTCTGCTTAAGGACAGGGCTTTGGGTAATATAATTCCAAGGCAACCTTCAATTTCTTACAAGCGAGTTAAAAACTTGAAAGATTTGCTTGTACATAGTAAATTTATTTCACCGAATATGAATATTAATACAAATATTAGTCTTTTGGGTACTACAAGTTATAGAAACTGTGTAGTATGTCAGCATATAGTGAGGTGTTTTGAATACTTACATTTATACCAAGAGGACTTTTTTCATGTAATAGTAAGGGAGTAGTATATACCCTAAAATGCCAATGTAATTTATTCTATATAGGGGAAACAAAAAGAACATTCATTGTTAGATTTATGGAACACATTAGAGACATCAGAAAACAGAGAGAAGACAAAGTAATTGCTTTACATTTTAAAAATGAACATGATAGTAATTTTTCATTGCTTCAGGGTTGTGTGTTGGAACAAGTGAGACTGTCACATGAAAATGATGTTTTATTAAAGGAAAAGCTTTTATATAAAGAGTCAGTATATATTTTAAAATATGATACGTTGGTCCCTTTGGGACTTAATCCTGAAGTAAATTGGAAATGTTTTATTTAATTGTATTAGCTTGTTAATTAATTAGGTTTCTAATTGTTTAATGGAGTGTTTTTTGTTATAAAATACCCTGTTTTGGAGTCATTTTTATACTCCGTGAAGGTGTTCACACCGAGGCACTAAAGTGCGAGAAGATTAAAAATTTGTGGACATATTTTACTGCAGTTGGTGGTTTTTGTGGATCTGTACCAGTTGTTGGAAAGTTTGTTTTTGATTTTAAACTGGTCCCTTATTCAAAAACAGTTTGCATTGATTCAAATGGCCAGTTAAAAAATGATTAAATTCAACAAATTTCCCACTTTGACATATATTCTGCATATAAAATCACTCAGAGTGATGCATCCACCTGCTTGTCCAAGAAGTATTAAATTTACCTCTCAGATTTTATATTCATTTTTTCAGCATCTTAAGGGACTTGCTACTTGTCACCCATCTTGGATCTTTATCCTAGCTACCCTGCATATTTTTATAGAAGATGGTACCCAGTGTAATTTTAGGGATTCTTCTGAAGAACTTGAAAGCACATCTCATCCCCCTGTACCTCCTTTTCAAAATGCTATGGATAGTCACCTTTTTCATATGTCCATAGGTGAGTACTAGGCTAGCTGCCCTTGCAGGCCATTCTGAGCCTTGATAATTTCCCTTTTTCTGCTTGAATTAACCATTGACATTTGGTTAGAGATTGGCCTTATCCAACCCATGGTCGATAATTATATATTGTTCTTATTGGGATCATGCTGTAGATAATATGAGAGGACCCATACATAGGATAAAGCATTTAGGAGCTGCCTCTATCCATTACTAGTACAGAGGGCAGTCCTAGAGTAAATTTTCTGTTTGCCCTCCATAGATCCTAGTTGTGCTAAAATATGGGCAAGGATGAACTTTATATTATGTGGATGAGAAGTCTGTTCCAGAGCAGCGGTATCCTCTGCAGGATGTAGCTGTCCCTCCAAACTGTTCTGTTGATGTTTCAGAAGAGGCTTAGATCCCCAGACTGAGCATTCCTGATGTCATTTGACTTGATGATGTTCATTAAATTCATCAGTACTGGGTCAGAGGATGCCCTGTATGCCAAACAGAGGTCACCTCTTAGCAGTCTGTAAGATACAGAGTATAGTGACAGGGCTTTGAGTCAGTCCATGTAGGACATATTGTTTAGGCCTTGTATTCTTTTAGTAAGGTATTTCTGTGGGCATTCCAGTTGTTGCATGTGCCTGGACAGATAAGTGCTAAAGCGGCATTATATTCAATGACTGCCCTAATGAGGGCTGAGGAAAGGGGGACAATAGCATCCCTAGATCTACCCACAATGCCTTTGTTTATACATTGTGCAATACAAAAGGCATTTCTTACAACAATGGACATATGTTGATTAAAAGTTAGGTCACTGTCCACGTAAGTTCCCAAATCCCAAACAACTAGGTCAACTTGTATGGGCATGCATCACATGCAACACATTTGCTGTTTACCTCTGAATTATTACTGTGTTACACATGGGCCCAGTTAAGCAAATCTGATACTTAGCTGCAAGGGGTACTTGTGAAAAAGCATGAGGTAAAGTGCCCAGTAGTGACACTGGAATGGAATGCATCTCATTTGATATGGCTTGAAACTCAAGCTGTTTATAGTTTTTGACAGAAGTTACCAGAAAAAGTGATTCACAAAACAGAAACTGCAATTAGCCACATGTACAGTCAGTAATGTATTCTGTGAATATTAAGATGCTGAACTACTTTTGGCAACAGATTACTGATACAAGGTATGGTATCTGGCAAGAGACTACAGTTACAGTTTAATGTGTCCACTGTTGTGCATAAACTTCATAAGTTGTTGCTTTACTGGAGTGGATTCTTTGTTTTTACTTTACACTGTTGATAGGTTCTTAGTTTAATATTAAGCTATTGTTACAGAGAAACATTTGCAACTTAGCTACAATATCCTAAATCCTGATTACTTGCAGATATGAATAAACCCACTTCATTGAGGACTTGAGAGGCAGACACAGGAAGTATTTAATGCATAACTTCAACCACTCTAAATGAGGGTTTGAAAATATAGACCCGACTTGAGGTTTATTTACAATTGCTTTTCCATTCATCCAGGATGCTAAAAGAAGGTTGGGAAGCTATATCCAAATGAAGTCTATTCCATAGAAAAGATATTCACTGGGAGAAAAGTCTATCTGACCAGCAGATCTTATGTATATTTCAATGGAAATTAGGTCTCTTGAGCAGGTGTTCAGGTGTTATTTGTTTTGTGGAATTGCAGGTGGTCATATAGGATTGAATTTTTTAAATCTCGGTCTTCTAGACAGTGATCCTCTCTCAGGAGTCTCTAGGAAATAGAAACAACAGATGGCTCAAGGATGACTTGCCCTTTACTGCCCTGGTAAAATAACAGTGTTGTCTCTCAAAATGAGTCATATGCTTTGACAAGTACATGCCAAAGGGGCATTAAAGTGCAAACAGGTGTGATACCATCCTTGGACCTTGAAGATATACCTTCAGTGATCAGTCTGGCCAGATAAAAGAATTTCTGAGAAACAGTGGATACATGGCTTTTAAATGATAGCTAATTATCAACGAAAGTGCACACGTCTCCAATGAATGAGTCAGACTTCAAGGAGGTGACACATACTCCATAGGTGAATGGGAGCCCTTCTTTGCAGAAGGACATAGTGCTGCATTTCTTGGTATTTAGTTTAAGGCCATGATCCTGCAACCATCTGTTGGTGTATGTTAGTCTCTTCTGGAGAATTTGAAAGCCATATCAGGACTATATGACTACTCCAGGTTTGTAGTCATCTGCAAAAGTAGTCAGCCCTTTGTGTCAGTATTTACCAAGGAGAAGTGGTCCTAGGACTTGGCCAGACTCCATATTCTTCATCAGGCTTCTTTGTTAATTAGAAGCCTTCACAAAGTACAACTGCTGGAGATAATGGATACAGTGTGTATAATGGCATGCTGATGAAGGGAAAGCTGTCTTGTGTCACAAGGTAACTCAATATACTTGCCAAAATCCCTCACAGCTCTACTATCCATCCAGGTGCAACTAACAATAGGCAAAACTGCTCTACAAATTGTAGCATGCTACAGGCCACCCTCTCAAACTCAGGAACCCCACACAGCCTTCCTGAAGACACTGGAGGGTATAAATGTATCTCCAAACACCATCATATTGGGTGACTTCAACTACCCGAATATAGACTGGGAACATTACTCAAGCCCTAACTTTCTAGCCCAACGGTTCCTGGCGTTCATAAATTCAAATGCCATGGAACAGCTAGTCACTGTTCCCACGAGTGGAGAAAATATACTAGATCTCATTGTCACAAACATGGGGACAAAATGCTCCACACCGGAAGTATATCCCTCATTGGTGAGATCTGATCATAAACTAATCTCACTGGAAATCCACATCCCGCCCCCCCCCCCAAAAAAAAAGACCATAGTGAAGAACTTCTCTAAAGCAAACTTCACACTACTCAAGACTGGTGTGGTATCCTTCAAGGCCCCTGAGTCAGAGGAAACCACAACCCAAGCTGCGGAAGCCCTTACAAATGCCTTCTATGAACACCTCCAGGACTGCATGGATCAGGCAATCCCAAATAAAATCAAGACTCTTTCCACAAAGGGCAAACGTCCAGTCTGGTGGACCCCAGCCATTAACAAACTTTACAATAAGAGGAGAAAGCTATTACATGATAGAACAAAATCCATAAAAGGGAAGTCACCCCTGATCATTATTAGTAAAAAAATACGAGCACTCATAAAATCAACTAAGGCCAATTTTGAGAGAAAAATTGCCATGGATTCAAAGGACAATCATAAGGCCTTTTTCAGCTATGTTAGGAACCTGGGTGGAAACTCACAGATATGCTCAGAATTAGTCCAAAATGATACAAAATCACTGAACCCACAGACATTGCCAACATACTGGCAGACAGGTTCAGTGCAAACTTCACCCCTCTCCCCTAAAGGAGAGATAACTATCCCAGCCGAGTGTAGCCTCCCGGACATCTCAAATGCGCAGGTGAAAGCTGCTCTCTCTAAAGCTAAAAACACAGCATCAATGGGACCGGATGGTGTCCCCGGCTGTGTGCTACACGAGCTAAATGAGGAATTAAACCCGCACATAAGGCAGCTGTTTAATCTCAGCCTTACCACAGGATCGTGCCCAAGGAGTGGCGTGACGGCAACTGTGGTCCCACTCCACAAAGGTGGCCCTCACGGACCCTGGTAATTACCGCCCCATAAGCTTAACAAGTCTAGTCTGCAAAGCTATGGAGAGGATCATAATGGAGCTCATAAACAAAGATATAGGGGACTTGCAGACATTGGACCCGACCCAGTTTGGCTTTGTCAAGGGAAGATCATGCCTTTTGAACTTGGTCGACTTCTTGAAATAGTCACCAAGGCCATTGATGAGGGAAAGGCAGTCCATACAGCCTACCTTGACCTTGCAAAGGCTTTCGACACAATACCCCACTCGGGTATTGTAGAAAAACTTACCAGCTTAAATGTAAACCCATATGTCACAAGATGGGTTGCAAACTGGCTTAAGGACAGAACCCACAGGGTTAGAGTTGCTGGCGCTGTGTCAGACTCCAAGCCAGTCACAAGTGGTGTCCCACAGGGCTCGGTCCTTGGCCCCTATTGTTTGGCATCTACTTCTCAGAAGTACAGGCCAACATGGGAGGACTTTGGCTGACAAAGTTTGCAGATGACTGCAAACTGGGCCATAGTGGAAAGTGCATCGGACACGGATATCCTTCAGAAGGGACTCACGGAAACAGATAGCTGGTGCCAGAGCCATGGCCTGAAGTTAAACGCCAAAAATATAGTCATACCCTTCGGGAAAAACAAGGTAACCCCAAGCTAACATATAGGTGGCAATCCACTAAGCACAAAAGAGGTTATCAGGGACCTGGGGACCCAGGTTGACAGTGGCCTTTCTTTTGACACTCACATTGCTAAAGTGGTTAGAAAGACCTTCTACATTGCCCACCTGATCATGAAGGGATTCACATCCAGATCTAGTGAGGTCATTGTTCCCCTGTAAAATTCACTTATCAGACCAATGATCGAGTACAATGCCCCATTCGGGATGTATCTCACCCGACATCTGCAGCTATTGGAGAGACCCCAAAGTTCCTCACGAAAAGGATAAAGGGACTCCAAAATCTGTCATATGCTGCCATATTGAAGAAACTCCAGTTCTATTCAGTCGCATACCGTCTGCTCAGAGGTGACATGTGCCTGACATACAAGGCCATGTCCAACCCGGAATTAATGGACATGCTCCACCTCAAAAATCCAAATCCACCAAAACCACTAGAGCAAGCGACTTAAACCTTAGCACGGATATAAATAGGACGTGCTGGAGGGATAGATTTATCACTCAGAGACTCCCTATGCTGTGGAATAAAATCCCGGTCCATGTGAGGCAGAGCACCTCGCTGACTCTGTTCAAGAGAAATCTAGACCTGTGGATGGGAGATCGTAGGTTTACCCCGGGAATCATCTCTGGGTCACTGCTGGACAGAGGCACAACAAACTAATGGGCACAGTATTTTTTCATATAAGGGGTGGCGTAAGCCACAATAATTTGGGCTAGGCTTATAAATGCCTTAGGGCAGATAGCCTAGTATAAACCTATGAACCTATGAACCTATAACAATTTTTAGCTGTGAAAATGGCTCAGTGATAACCCATAAAACTGAGGTGGTGAATAAATCCTTTAGGCATTACACTTTTGATGACTGCATAGCTGCACACAACATGCTAAATGGCTCTAAACTGGGGTAGTAATTTCACACGTTCATGTAATTCACAGATTATGCTGCTAGCTCAGTTTGTAGACAACTGTTATTACCATTTTCACATCCCTTTCCTCAGATTTTGTCACTATTTCCATCTCCTGTTCCCAGAGACATTTTTTGCACTTTGCACAGCTTAAGATAGCATGTTTTGTATAAACCATTTTGTGAAGCTTTGTATCATCCATAAAAAGCTACCTGTTATTGTCATTCCAAGTCATTAAAAGAACCCATTCCATTAATTAACCCCATGTTGCCTCAGTAGTGTCATCAAGAAAAGTATTACATGTACTACATCTCTGTGTGGCTTGTTGTCTACGCACTGTTATATACTCACTGTAGACAAGGATCCCTTCCAAGGCTGTTGAATTTGTTCTCTAAACCTTTAGCTTGTGTTTTTTAATGCCTTGGTAAAGTACAGTTTCCACAGCTCCTTCTGATCTAGTGTCCCATTTGTAAGTCAAATTCCAGATCCATACTATTTCCTTCAGTAGATTTACAGTTTTCCCTAAATTCCTATAGTGTCTTATGAACAGCCATCTCATCTGTTGTCTTTAAGTTGAAGGGAAGCTTACTCTTCACCTTTTATTTATGAAAAAGTGTTAGATGTACTGCCATTTTTCTTTTGAGTCTTTTTAAGAATTTTTTGTTGGAGTTCATCTGCAACTTTATTTTTTTTTATCTTTTTGATTTTGATGATAATTCAGATGTGAAAGTACAGGATTTTCTCTCATATCATGGACTGCATTAGTGATTAGTTCTAGTTGCTCAATAAGCAAGAGTATTTGTTTAGCGTCCCTGGTATTACGTGTTTTTTTTCTTTTTTTTTTAAACTCAATTTGTTTGCTTAGCTAGTCATATCATCTCCTTTCATGATAGAGGCAAGTAGTTTTCTCTTGTATCTATACTTCTGGTTTCCTGCTTACTATGCATGTTTTTACTTCTTTACTTGGTTTAGTTTAAAATTCTTGAATACTACACATTTCTATTACTATAAACAATCACTGTTGTCTTCCTGTTTTAGATATGCACGTTATTTTTAAACATTTTTCATTCTGTGATAGTAGTTATGTTTACTCAACTCCACAGCATAGCTTACCCTATACCAGGGACAGGCAGCACCTCCACAGCATAGCCTACCCTGTTATTACCCATAGCAGGAACAGGACAGCACCTCCACAGCATAGCCTACCCTATTATTACCCATAGCAGGGACAGGCAGCACATCCACAGCATAGCCTACCCTGTTATTACCCATAGCAGGGACAGGACAGCACCTCCACAGCATAGCCTACCCTATTATTACCCATAGCAGGGACAGGCAGCATCCACAGCATAGCCTACCCTGTTATTACCCATAGCAGGGACAGGACAGCATCTCCACAACATAGCCTACCCTGTTATTACCCATAGCAGGAACACAACAGCACCTCCAAAGTATAGCCTACCCTATTATTACCCATAGCAGGGACAGGACAGCACCTGCACAGCATAACCTACCCTGTTATTACCCATCAAAACAAAAAGGTCGTTGCTCTGCCAAATCCAGCTGACCGTAACAAAAAGTCCAAAAGTGAATAAGTAAAAACGTAGCTGGATGCTGCTTGTTATATAAAACAATTTATTCCATAAAACAAGAACAATGTGCAATGAGCGCTTTCGGGTTAATACCCTTCATCAGATAAAATCATTACATCATATTACTATCTTTTAAAACACAATCTATCCAATCACTGATTAGTAAAAAAACCCGCCTTTTACTGAGTGCCGGTTTGAGCGGAACTACATCGTTTAACCCTGGATCCCTGTGTGCTGTCAATTCCAGGATCCATTTAGTCTCGGCCAATTCTGTGTTTAATTTAATATCACCCCCCCTGTGAGTCAGGTGCAAATTCACTATAACCCTAAAAGTAAAGCCATGTGAAGGATGTTTTTTCAAATGCCTAAACAATGCATTGCTTTCATTTTTATTTCGGATGTTAGACAAATGTTGAAGAACCCTTTCTTTCAACATCTGATTGGTCTTCCCGACATAATAGCTCGGACACGAGCTACACTCAGCTATATAAACAACATCGGTGGTCTTACAGGTCGCTTTCCCCTTAAAAATGTACATCTTATTATTGTTAGGGTGGCGAAATTCTACCCCTTTTTTGATGAAGGCGCATGCCTTACAACATCCACAAGCAACAGTCCCTGTTCTCCCCATAGCATACTTTCTAACTGGAGCCCTCTCTTCTTTACATAAAACATCTTTTAAATTCTTATTCCTTTTGTATATAAAACGCGGTTGAGTACCTACCATATCTCTTAGGGATTCATCACTGGTTATAATGTTCCAATTTCTCCGTATAATATTACAAACCCCTCTAGTATCACTCCCATAGGTCAGTGTTACCTTGCGGGTATTGGACCTAACGTCCCTGGCCACCTGGTTGTTGCAAGATGTATCTAACCATGGTTTGTACTTATTGTGTCTATGTGGTTTGTTCTTCTCAATAACCTCCCTGACCATGTTCTCATTATAACCTCTGTCAACAAAACATTGACCCAAATGTACCACTTCCCCCTCAAATTGTTGGTCATCCTTGCTCAACCTGGAGATCCGTCCTAACTGTCCCTGTACCACGTTGGGAAAAGTGTGTCTCGGATGCATGCTGTCGAAGGACAGCATCGTATTCCTCCAACACTCCTTCCTATATAATTTGGAAGAGAAACTTCCCCTTTTCTGTATCAAGCATACATCCAAAAAATCTACGGCCTCCTTGGATGTGACCACACTAAACCTAAGGAAAGTGGTAGTAGTATGGAGGTAATCTATGAAGGACCTTAACTCTTCGTCCGTCCCCTTCCACAAAATAAAGATATCATCAACAAAACGGAAATACTTGAATAGCTGTTCCTTCCAAGCATGGTTACCAAACACAAACAACTCTTCCCAATGGGAGAGCACGAGATTTGCATAGGTATTGGCACAGGGGGTGCCCATGGCTATCCCCTGTGCCTGCCTATACACACTCCCTGTTCCTTGGAATATGTTGTTTTCCAATACCAAGGTTAACAGTTCAACCACCAACTCCACTTTGTTGTGTAAAAGACCCCTTGCTGTCAAAAGGGTCTCAATGGCCCGTATCCCATATTCATTATTGATCACTGTGAACAAATTGTTCACATCTAAAGTGGCCATCAGATATGTCTCTGGTAGCTCCCCTAACTTGATGTCACCCATCAGAGTTAAAAAATGCCCTGTATCCTTCAATATGTAATGTATGGATGCCACATATGGTTTGAGAAACACCTCCAGCCAAATCGATATATTTTCTGTGACCCATCCCCTACCCGATACAATCGGTCTTAGGGGTGGGTCACTCAAGCTCTTATGTACCTTCGGCAATGCTTTGAAAACTGGAGTGGTCGGTTTGTCAACATATAAAAACTCCAATTCCTGTGGTGTAATCAATAACATTTGATTTAAACATGTTAACTTATTATGTACCCTATCAATAACCCTCCTCACTTCAATAGGATTGATGGGTAAATAGGTACACACATCAGACAAAAGCGTGTTTAATTTCTGAGCGTACCAGCTTGAATCTAAAACCACAACCGAACCACCCTTATCTGCCATCTTTATCGTAACATCAGTGTATTCACTTAATCTGGACAACGCTAACCGGGGGGGTGATATTAAATTAAACACAGAATTGGCCGAGACTAAATGGATCCTGGAATTGACAGCACACAGGGATCCAGGGTTAAACGATGTAGTTCCGCTCAAACCGGCACTCAGTAAAAGGCGGGTTTTTTACTAATCAGTGATTGGATAGATTGTGTTTTAAAAGACAGTAACATGATGTAATGACTTTATCTGATGAAGGGTATTAACCCGAAAGCGCTCATTGTACATTGTTCTTGGTTTTATGGAATAAATTGTTTTATATAACAAGCAGCATCCAGCTACGTTTTTACTTATTCACTGTTATTACCCATAGCAGGGACAGGACAGCACCTCCACAGCATAGCCTACCCTATTATTACCTATAACAGGGACAGGCAGCACCTCCACAGCATAGCCTACCCTATTATTACCCGGGTCTATATTATATTCTCGAAAGCTGACAACGTTGAATCTGACATTGTCAACATGAGAATATTGAACGCTCAGAAACTCGAGTGTATAAATGAAAATTTCCATAAGGGGAGATTTCCATTTACTGCAATGTAGTGCAGTCTCGGAGTTGGCATATTTAAGTAGCAGGGGGTGTGGGAGGTGCATCCCCTGCTGCTTAAACCCGTTAGGGTACTTTTTTCTTTTTATTTATTTTTTTGTCTTTTTATAAGGTTGATGTTTGATGACATCAACCATATGGTGTCGACTATATGTTGTTCGATGTTTTCAAACATCGATCTTATAATATAGGCCCTTATTACCCATAACAGGGACAGGCAGCACCTCAACAGCATAGCCTACCCTGTTATTACCCATAGCAGGGACAGGACAGCACCTCTACAGCATAGCCTACCCTATTATTACCCATACCAGGGCAGCACTTCTGTGAATGTCATCATGTGTGCTGTTTACCTATGGTATCCAACAGCTTCAGATTCCTACTACATTGCTCTGATCTCTTGCTTAAACAAGATATGTATCCATTCATGGACAATTATCTCACACTTTTGTCCATCTGTAGATGACCCTGTGATCCTGAAAACTTTGACTTTGTCCTGTAATGGCACTTGATGAGGACCTTAAGTGCCTACCTCTCCACATTTTAATTTCTGTGGTCATTATTTCTAAAAGTTGCTGAGGGTTGCTGCCACTCTCCTGAGACTTTCATTTTTGAATTCTCTTCCTTCACATGCTTCTTGCTATACTCTCTATCTGACCTTCATGTTAGTCATCTCTGTGATGTCAGTGAACAGCATGTGAGTTTTTATCAGTATTACACTGAATTGAGCTCTCATTCTTTTAGCTAGCACGGGTAGCATGATAACTCAGAAAGTTTCAATGAAGTGCTTTTCTCCAGAGCTACTATAATTTATAATCTAAAGTCTGGTGTGTCCTCATAATTTTCACTTTGTTTAATGCATTTTAGATATGCATTCATTAAGAAGTATAGCAAACAGCAGTATCATATAGGTAAGAGCTTTCTCTAGGTCCATATTTGAAATCTCAACTGCCCTACTATTAGGAAACCTCTCAAATTCTGTAAAGGTTTGTCATTATAAAAAGATATAGACCAGGTTGGAAGGGAATATTGATGGAAGGGGTTGTTATGAAACATGATAGCTGTTTTATGCATTAATAGCTGGTGTTTGTATGTAAAAACGACTGATAATGCAGGGGCATTATTTAATTATTTGGGCATAGTTAGGTTTGATTATTTTTTAAATTTTACTGCTAAGTGGAAAAAATTTCCTTCATAGCAACGTCAGAAATTGCATTTTCAGTAGTTTCTCTGCTGGGTTTACAAGACATTGTGGACTGTCATGGTCTGTAGGATTGCTTATTTTGTGATTTTATAATATTTCAAAGGATCTGAATACCTGTGGACATAATGTAAGACTAACATATAGTCACATGATATGCTTTGGCAACAGAAAATTTGTTACTTTACTTGAACATGATTGCTACACACTAGCAGATCTATTTATCAGAAGAGTTATATTGTCAAAATTACAATAAGGATCCAGCAAATCTAATATCTTCACTAATATTTTAAAGCCCCCTGCAGCAGAGGCCTGTGGAATATATGCAAATGACCATATATGCTGTACTTACAAACTTGGAAGAAAGTGCAAAGCATGGCATGCCTACAGCTAGTGGGATTTCATTTATTGGCCAGAATGCATAAGTAAAGATGTAAAAAAGTGAATGTAAAGAATCATAAACACTGAGAAGCTAAGTAGCTGAAATACTGGTATATCATTACGGCAACATGTGTATATATCCCATATATTTCCACTACAGGAGGTTTAAGGCATTACACAGTGAAGAATTTAGCTTCACTGATTTGTCTGTGTGACCTTTTCACACTCTGGTTTGGCAGTGTGATATTATCCTGAGAATATTCCGGTTAATCATACTTTCTTCAGTGCAGTAAAATACAAGTTCTTAAATCTTCAGGAAATAAAATATTCATTTGCAGTGTCACAGTTTCTCCATTACATCTAAATTTAATGTGTGTGATAATGATGTATTTTAGTCTTAAAAAATCAAACAAGTGATGAAAACAATTCCCATTTTAAATATACTTGGTGATAATGAACATTTATCATTCAACATGCCTTTACCATTTGAGCCTCCTTTATGTCTCCCTGTAATTTTTGCTATATTGTACTCTGTGATTTGAACATGTTCCCAGGGCAGCTAATAGCTTATAAACTATCACTGAGCTTTAAAGACAATTTGTTTTATAAAATATACATTTCTGATGCTTACTGTAAGTATTTTTCAAGTAATGATTTTGTTAACCTCAGACTATCAGTTGCACTGAGTAACACATGAGAGGGGGGTTCTACATCTAAATCTAAAACTATATCTATATCTGTATCAACACATGTATCTATACCTGTATCTGTGAAGGAATAATGCTCAGTTTTATAATATATATTTATCTACTTTGTAAATATCTGATAAATGTTACCTATGTGTGAAACACAGTATGTGTTTATTTGGTATAAGCTGCAACCTTTATTAAGAAATATGAATCTCTTGTTAATTTCAGATGCATATTAGCATTAGAGTGACAAGCTTGTTTATTGTTTGTGTGTCTTGCGTAGATTCACTTCATTTAATGCTGTTTCTGTAATTTGGATACAGCTAATTTGTTCTCTTATTGTTAATTTCCTGCAGTAAGCACCGAGCATAATGGTTTCATAACATTCTTTTTGCAGGTGCAAGTGTTATTTTGTAACTATATTCCTGACACTTTATTAAACTATTCATATGCAGATGTGTTGTTTTTACTTATTAATAAACTTTTAAGCAATTGCTAATTTTGAGCACTGAAAATTCAGTATCATAATCTGTGTGGTATTAGTAGAGGGTGTCACAAATTATAAATGATAAAGCTTTGAGCATTTTTTTTAAGAATAAAATATGCAAAATATACAATGTTTGGATAAGGTATTTAAATCAGAGTACGTTAATCATTTTGGGATTCCAGAGCAATAATCGCTACTTGGGAAAAAGTATTGGCATGGCACTTTGGTCAATGCAGCTATTTATTCTTTATGAAATCTTTACTGAATTTCAATCAGCAAATATAATTTGGTAATACTGGTGGAGATACAGAGAGAAAGAGATGAACCAAAATGCATATAAATTAGACTTAAATGATTTTACCAGTTTCCATAAGGTTTTGTCTGTGGTTCTGTCTTATAGGTCCTTTACCTGTGATGCACTTTAATAGAACAGTACAATAAATGTCAAACTGTAAAACACGGCACAGGACTAGGTATCAACAGCATTGCAGAAAAAAATTTCAGTGCAATCAGTTTTATATTATTGTAATAAAAACACTTGCTTCAGACATGGCAATGACTTAATACTGCAAACTCTTTGTTGCACTATGATGAGAAAAATTGATTCCCTAATGTGTCTACTGGTCTATAAAAAGCATGCAGTGGTAACTGGTGGTAGATTTGTAAAGTCTATTCGTAAAGTCTTAATAATGCATTCATACCTAAGGGTTCATTCATAGCTGTATTGTGTTTAGCTTCATCCATATGCTGGTTCTCTATTTTTGTCTATTCACATAGCAGAATGCATATATTAATAACACTTTTGTAGTGTTAATATGTACTCTATGATACATAAAGAAAACTCTTAGAACACAGTAATACACAGAACACATGGGGGTCTGCTTTGTGTGATGCATAATATACATTTGTGCAGTCAGATTCGATAATTCCATTCCTATATCCATTCTTATTGCTAAACTGTATCACATTTAATCATGTATCAGACAATACCATATATGTCTGCATAGCACTAAACTGTAAAGGTATAATGAGGCATATATTTTCACAAAAATACTTTACTTCCTGTCTGTGTGGAATGTGCTCCCCCATGTTTCGGTGGGTTACCTTTAGGCACCCTGATCTTCTACTGCATTCCCAAAACATGCTGGCTAATTGGTTAATGTGATGTTATTTCTCCTTCTGCTCTGGTGTTCTCATTTTAGGTATCTTTCTTACTCAACATACCAGCTGCAGAATGTCTGCTTCAGTGTGTGATTAGAGACTGCCATGTAGTGTGGTACCATCCACTGTACTGAACAGGTGGACTTCATACACATGTGGATACATATATACATACATACATATGTACATATGTACATATAAATTATCAGATCTGAAGTACCTGCAGTACGTCATCACTGATTACATGAATAGGATGCTATAATTCACAGAAGGTGATATACTGCTGGAATGGAAATAAATCCCAATCTAACCATCCTAAACATAGATTGCTGCTGTGAATCTAAACAGCCAGACTGCATACAGATATTATCAAAGAATATATTCCACCAGCAAAGCAGTGATCAGTGACAGAAAAACATGTATTTTCACAAAGAATGCAGAGTCTAACATTTCTTAATATTATACACCTATACGATAAAATCATGCACTGCCCTGTATCGCTAACAGAGCAGAACATTGATGGCATCTTCCCATAGAGTTCCAAGCCATATGATGATATTGAAGTATGATGATATTGATGTGATATTGAATATAATGCCCACTTTGGCATGTATCTGTCCAGATACATGCAACAACTGTAATGCTCACAGAGATACCTCACTAAAAGGATGCAAGATATAAACATGTCCTACATGCACCAACTCAAAGCCCTGTCACTATACTTACTATCCTACAGACTGCTATGATACGACCTGTGTCTGGCATACAAAGCATCCTTTGACCCATTACTGTTGAATTTACTGCACATCAGTAAGTCAAATGGCATCAGAAATACAAGGTCGAGGGATCTAAACCTCTTTTGCAACATCAATAGAAAGGTTTGGGAGGGCATGTATAGCTCGCAGAGGATACTGCTGTTGTGGAACAGATTCCTTATCCACATAAAACAAAGTTCACCCCGTCCATATTCAAGCACAATGTATGTCTGTAGATGGGAAACAGAACATTTACCTCAGGACAACCCCCTACTACTTATGGACAGAGGCAGCTCCTAAATGCTTAATCCCATGCATGGGCCCCCTCAAATTATTTATTGTATGATCCCAGGTATTCTCTGTAGGGGTAATGCATAATTATCGAACATGGGAAAATCCAATCTATAACCAAACAGGATGGGTTAATTCAAGCACAAAAAGGAAAATTGGCTAGGCTTATAATTACCCAGAATGGCATCTCACCTACTACTTCCTTCTGAACCCATGAACGTGTGATATATATGAGCATGCAGGTACATTTTTGCTCCTTTAATTGCCTCCATTATTTACAGCTTGTCTTAACACTTAGGAAGTTTGGATCGGTGTCTGTCTAACAGGATAATCAAGCCAACCAGCAAGTGTATTTCTTAAGCTATTGCAGTCCGAGCAATCTGTTCACTGAATGTTTTTCTTCCTTATTCACTCTCATGTCTACATGTAGTTTGGTATTACATAAAATCAAGGAACCAAAAAGGACACTGATAAGAGTTAAAAAAACTGCCATAGTTTATTGACCATACAAATCCAAAAATTAAGCGCTTTCATCCCTGACA
Organism: Protopterus annectens; assembly: GCF_019279795.1. Lineage (NCBI taxonomy): Eukaryota > Metazoa > Chordata > Ceratodontiformes > Protopteridae > Protopterus > Protopterus annectens. The sequence continues at coordinate 1,945,507,353 of NC_056725.1, read as the reverse complement.
ATATGGGACTTCATCAGAATACATTTTTTAGCCATTCAAGCCATTTTATAATATATTATTCAGTCACATGACTCTACTAGGTCAAAGGGCATATTAAATTGCAAAATATTTAATAATAAAAACTGCTTTTGATATTGAATATATGTTAAAAATTAAAATACCTTTAAAATCTGTACTCTGATATAATTTTTATATGTTTACATTTGTAAACCTTTCAACTATAAAGCACTTATTTCCCCAATGTTATATGACCATGGTGTTAAAAGTACACATGGAGTTAGTATATGCAAGTAAGATATCAGAAGTTTCTCTTAATGGTGATGTGGGGGGAGTATACCCCCTGCAAAAAGATTTGTTGCAAGTATGTTACGTGCAATAGATATTTGTTAAATCTGATGTTCTTGTTTTAGATGCTTGGCTTAAGATATTTTGGATTTAGATAAACTGTTCTTTAAAAGGCAAACACACAAAGGGACTCAAAGACACACATGCACAAATGCACACTCAAATACAAACACAGACACATATAAGCACACACACACACACACACAAATATATATATGCATTAAATAAAACTTATACATATCTGTAAATATATACCTCTACTTAAACACACAGACGTACGTATGTATGTGTGTAGATATATATATATATATATATATATATATATATATATATATATATATATATATGTATCACCTGGTGGTATAGTCAACAGCTCTTCTTTTGTGGACAGAATTTTTGATCAACAAAAGAGCTTATTAACAGTTGCGTGTGATCATTGTAATACAGGGGTTAGGGAATATGCCCTTTAAACAAAGAAATCACAGAGATGGAATATTCAAATAGCACACAGTGCAAGGATTTCTTCTTCCCTGCAAAAACATTGCTTTTTATTGTACACTGTAGGTCATGTCTCAGAGTATGCACTGTTCATTATTGACTTTTTTTGATTAAAGAACATCAATATTCTTTAATTTTTTTAATTTTGACCTTTCCCATTAAAACCATAGATAGACAGGCAGATAGATAAATAGTTTTATATATATATATATATATATATATATATATATATATATGTGTGTGTGTGTGTGTATATATAAATATATATATATATATATATATATATATATATATATATATATACACACACACACACACACACACACACACACACAGTATTATAAAATAATACAGCAGTTTTTACCATTTTTTATGTTTTGGTGAACATGTTAGTCCCATTAGGCCAATGCCCTCTTCTTGGGGAAAAAACAAGGTTCTATTCATACTATGGGAAATTTGGCAAGAGCACCCGGCAATTTTCCTACTCTTTATAGATAAGTGAGATTTTTATATCCACTTGAGCTGCCACCAGCTCACGCAGATGGGGCACCATTTTAACATCCCCTCCCAAAGACAGCACACTCAGGAGAGCAGTTGCCCTTCACCCCAGCCCATGCTGCACTACACTGCCAACACCTGAAGTGGGAACAGAACCAACAACGTTCTGATCTTCCAGTGCCAAAGCAAGTTGCTAATTATTTCATTTACTAATACTGCGTATAGAAATAATATAGCTTTATTAAAAAGAACAAAAATATCGGTGCAGACTCTGCTTCTATATACAGGTAATTAAAAAGAAAGTGTATAAAGGAAAAACACTGTCACATCTATCAGTTTTGAAACAGTCCAAAAGTCCTTGCAAAAAGCCGGATTATTTTTGGTTTCTTAATAGAAGGTGTTCATGCTTCTTCAGGTTGTATTGAAATGTCTACTACTTTACTGAGCATGCTCCACAAAATGGATGGCCATCTTAATAGAATAATTGGTCATTAACAAATCCTATGAAAAGCTTGTATTGTTAATACAAAAATTTAGCTGTGTGTTATAAAGAATTAGTACTAACTACACTGTTTCCAGTTGTCTATGTACTTAAATGTTATTTGCATTATTTCAGCTCAGTTTTGTAACATTTTGATAACTTCATAGAGAGAGAATCACCTCACTGTTGCCATCTATATCTATATCTATATCTAGATAGATAGATATGCATGCACATATATCTATGTCTGTATCTACTTATATATACATCTATCTATCTATCTATCTATGTGGAAAGGTATAAAATCTAATGATAAACAGAAGTGTGGGTTGTGAGCAACATTGCTAAATGAAATCTCTTTCACTAAAGGCTTAGTTTTGTGGGGAGTTGTGAAGCGATGAGTCATGAAATTAGTTATTTAATCCTACAGTACAAGATATTTCATGTATTATGCACACAAGACCACCAAGTATTGCATTATGCATTTTTAATATGTTTCTTGGATGTGAATGAAGTGTTTCCATTGACTTAAGTTGTCTGTTTTAATTATCAAATGATCTACTATGTAGAGCCTTAGGGAGTTCACATAGGGCTTTATAAACAATTCCTCACGAGTGGCTTTGTTTCATAATCAGTTCATTTGTTATAAATGTTACTCCTTTAGTGAAGGTTATGATAGGAATAGATGGTTTTATTGCTTAGTTAGGGTGTATAGTTAGCTTATGTTTAGTAAGTTTAGATATCTGCAGTCAGAAAGTTGTGCATCAGTTCAATTTTCTGTTTGTTCCAAACATATTTTACTTTGAAACTCTTGAAAACTTTTACTTTAGTTTTTAGTGAGTATAGCAAATATGGAGAATAACGATTTTTAGTGTGACTGATAATACAGTAAGGATGTAGATAGGTTTGTGAAGGTGGGTTAAGAGTGTAAATAAATCTTTATTAATGTACACTGAGGATAGATTAAAACACTGTATGGTGTGACAGATGTATATTTTATTACACCCTTTATCAGGACTTTACCATTGAGTTAAATATGTATATATGGATATACACAGAAACATGCATATATACTTATATATATAGTTATGAGGCATGCACTCAAAAGACCATTACAGAGGCTATCCCTAATTCCAAATCATCCCTAAGCACTGTCTATTTAGGTGACTTGTGATTTGCTCAAGGTTATACAGTAAGTGAATGTAGACTGAGGGAATAAAACTCTGTACCAAAGAATGTAACTTGCTAAGATTTCAGTGCATTAATCACCTGTGCAAAATTGCCAGATAGAGATGTAGGTAGATAACATATAGACATAGACACACAAAAAAAAAATTGCAAGTGTTGTGGCATCTTATAAGAAAAAAACTGTTTTAATTCCTCTATAAACACAGCAGAATTATTGTGCTGTATTGATATAAAAGTATAGAAACTACTGAGACCCCAGCCATAAACAAACTTTACAACAGGAGGAGGAAGCTACTACATGACAGAGCAAAATCCCTAAAAGGGAAGGCGTCTCTGATCAGTACTAGCAAAAAACTACGATCACTCATAAAATCATCCAAGGCCAACTTTGAGAGAAAAATCGCAAAAGACACAAAAGACAATCACAAGGCCTTCTTTAGCTATGTTAGAAACCTGGGTGGAAACTCCCAGATATGCTCAGAGTTAGTCCAAAATGACACAAAATACACTGAACCCACTGACATTGCCAACATTCTGGCAGACAGGTTCAGTGCAAATTCCCAAAGGAGAAATAACTATCCCAGCAGAGTGTAGCCTCCCTAACATCTCAGATGCCCAGGTGAGAGCCGCCCTCTCTAAAGCTAAAAACACAGCATCAATGGGACCGGATGGTGTCCCGGGTTGTGTGCTACATGACCTCAAGAGGAACTAAACCCACACATAAGGCTGCTGTTTAATCTTAGCCTTACTACGGGATACGTACCCAAAGAGTGGCGTATGGCAACAGTGGTCCCACTTCACAAAGGCGGTGCTTCTACGGACCCTGGAAATTACCGCCCCATAAGCTTGACGAGCCTGGTCTGCAAAGCTATGGAGAGGATCATTATGGAACTCATAAACAAAGACATTGGGGACCTACAGACATTGGATCCTACCCAATTTGGCTTTGTTAAGGGCAGATCCTGCCTTTGAACTTGGTCGACTTTTTGAAACAGTCACTAAGGCCATTGATGAGGGTAAGGCAGTTCACACAGCCTACCTTGACCTTGCAAAAGCCTTTGACACAATACCCCACTCTGGCATCATAGACAAACTCACCAGCTTAAATGTAAACCCATATGTCACAAGATGGGTTGCAAACTGGCTCAAGGACAGAACCCACAGGGTCAGAGTTGCTGGAGCTATGTCAGACTCTAAGCCAGTCACAAGCAGTGTCCCACAGGGCTCAGTCCTGGGACCCCTCTTGTTCGGCATTTATTTTTCCGAGGTACAGGCAAACATAGGAGGATTGTGGCTGACAAAGTTCGCAGATGACTGCAAACTGGGCGCCATAATTGATACTCCAGCGGACACAAACATCCTTCAGAGAGGCCTCATAGAAACGTATAATTGGTGCCAGAGCCATGGCCTTAAGCTGAACACCAAAAAATGTATAGTCATACCCTTTGGGAAAAACAAGGTACCGACAAATTACCACATAGGCGGTAATCCATTAAGTACGGAAGAGGTAATCAGGGACCTAGGGACCCAGGTTGACAGTAACCTCTCATTTGACACTCACATTGCCAAAGTGGTTAGGAAGACCTTCTATATTGCCCACCTTATCATGAAGGGTTTCACATCTAGATCAAGAGAGGTCATTGTGCCCCTGTACTCTTCTCTTATCAGGCCAATGATTGAGTACAATGCCCTATTTGGGATGTATCTCACCCGACACCTGCAGCAGTTGGAAAGACCCCAAAAGTTCCTCACCAAGAGGATAAAGGGTCTTAAACTTATGTCATATGCTGCCCAAATGAAAAAACTCCAGGTCTATTCAGTCGCATACCGCCTACTCAGAGGTGATCTGTGCCTGACGTACAAGGCCATGTCCAATCCTGAATTAATGGACATGCTCCACCTCAGAAAATCCAAATCCATCAGAGCCACGAGAACAAGTGACTTAAACCTCAACACAGAAATAAATAGGACGTGCTGGAGGGACAGATTCATAACCCAGAGGCTCCCTACACTCTGGAACAGAATCCCAGTCCATGTTAGGCAGAGCCCCTCACTGAATCTATTCAAGAGAAATCTCGACGAGTGGATGGGAGATCGTAGGTTTACCCCGGGGGTCATCTCTGTGTCACTACTAGACAGAGGCATAGTAAACTAAACCCTAAAAGGGTGTAGTATTCTCATCCTAAGGGGTGGTGTAAGCCACATACACTCTGGCTAGGCTTATAAATGCCTTAGGGCAGATAGCCTAGTACGAACCTATGAACCTAATCTCAAACACTAACATTTTACTTTAGCAATAAAGTGGAAATAACTGGTCTATAATCTTTGAGACTAGTTTGTAAAATCCCATGTTCTGGCCACTGTTTGTATATGAAAGGGTAGCTGAATGCACAGCTGCATTTATCGAGTTGGTCATACCTGTCAGATATGGTGTGATTCATCATCTCATGACCTTTGCCAAGGGAGTCTGGAAACCACTTCCATAATCTGAACACTACAACTACCTTTGTTGGAATGATAGAGAGCTGACTGCTAAACTCTCAGTGTTAGCCCACTGCAGCTGACACCACGTGTTCTCAGGCCACTAATCAGTGTCATCTCTTTTTAACTTCTTAACCTCTCAGATTAATAGAGGTGGAGTAGGTTAGTTTGTTTTCCTTGATCTAGAATATTGGTATATAAGAAACAGGAAGAGAAGAAAGACAACTGCAAGTAACCTAGAGAAACATTTTTGCTTACTTAATAATTCCTTCTTCTCCATGAAGAGATCCAGTGATGTACTCCAGCTTGTAATATAATTGTTATACATGCATTTCCTTAATGAAATACATTCTCAGAATGAAGTGTGAACACATTTCAGCAGGATTTTTTAGGTTGTCATGGGAAGATAAATGCTGAAGAAACTCTTCTTAGCTATGTTGAGCTTTTAGTGAAACATTTTACTTCCAGTGACTACTGTTTTCTGAGCAACTGGGTGGCATTTGTCTCTAAATCATTTAGCAGCTCTAGTCAGCATTCCCAAAGAACAGGCGAGAGAAGGCCTTTTTCATTTGTTACAGTCACTTTCCATTCTCAATTAAACATTAAGGGAATGTATGGTAAACTGTTAGTTTAAGTAACAACTGCTTATTTGCTGGAATATTAGATAAAAAAGTGAAATGGCCTTGTTATCCTAACTGTTTTAAAACTGCATACCACAAGACCATAACTGTCCAAACCTTGAACACCATTCCCTGCTTCACATTCGGATTATCTGACTATATTGCTTGTTTGCTTCTCAGATAAATAGGTCAGTTTGTGGTATAAACTAGCCCAAAATTAAATTTGATAACTGAGGAGGAATCAGTTGACAAAACATAGGTTCTCTGCCCCATCATTTAGACCACTGTTCTATATAACTTTCAGGAAAAACATAGAACCCACAGATATATATAATCTGTAGCTATAACATTTCAGATAGGGATTATATGTAGTAAACCAATATCCACACCATTTTCAAGGACAATTCAACTGCCATAACTAAATTATGTCTCCATTGTGATGGGCAGATTCTTGAGTTTATTATTTAATAATAAGCTTCAAAATAAGAAAATCCCCTTAGAAATCCATATGTTTTTCTGAAACATTAGTGGCCTATAGCCATTAATTATTTTCTGATAAGGTATAATTTTATAATGTAATTTTACACTGATTATACAAAATGAAACAACCAGAATAAGAGTACAAAACAACAACAAGCCTAACTACTTGGGAAAAGAAACATGTTAATGAGTGTGGTGTATTCAGTATTTTCACAGCTTTGGCATTATCACCAGACTTTGTTATCTAATAGCTTTTAAATGCTACCTACCTATGTTTTTAATTTAAATCCTTTATATGAAAAATAGCAGCAGAAACAATGAAAATCGTTTGATGAGTAAAGCAAAACACTTACATTGAAAGCAGACAGAGCATGAAAAACAACACACTTTTCTTCCTTTGTGATAAACATTTATTAAGAATGCATCTAGCAAGCATTAAACTACAAGAGGCATGTTGGGATTCATAGTCAAATAGGATACAGTAAAGCACTCATTATTAGCTATTTAAAAGGGTTCAGGAATTAAAAACATAAATGTGTAATGCTCACTGGACACAAATATCTCTCTTTTCAGTGGCAGCCTAGGAGGACTGTCTGGTGAAATGACTTGGTCAGACTTACATACTAGACAAAAAAGGCTGTGGGAGTAAAACCCTGTACCACAGAAAGCATTTCATTCACAGCTCATAGCATAATCATCTGCATTACGTACCAGAAAAAAAACTGTTGTAGCCCAAAACAGTTAATTTCACATCCATGTGCCTGCAAAAAACAAGGTAAATTAAAAACAAATTCATAGTTAATATTTTAAAATTAAACTGACAGACCTCATGCTGCCCAGCTAATTCACAACCAAATAATAAACACACACAGTCAACCAAGCAAGGAGACCAAGGATTGTACCCAAAGAGTATGGTTCATATGATGATGCTCCTATTTACTACAATCAATTCCTTCTTTTACATCATAACTGTTTTGAAATGCAAGAACTAACTATTTACACACAAACACTCATGTACACTGCTATTTTTGCTTCTCCAAAACTAGTTCTGAAGTATAGCCACTCCCAATTCTTACATTCCACACATGCCACTTTGATACATTTTTCAGAAATATTGTCTCACATTATCAAATTCTGCACCTCCGAAGTGCACTCCTGCTGATTTAGATTATCATATTTCATACTGTTTGAAGATCACTGATATACAAATCTTGAAATTAATGAGTGTGTCTCTAATTCACTGGAATAACTGATGCCATCTTTTTATAAACTAACTACACCGCTATTTTGAGCTTTTTCAAATAATCCAACCATTTTAATGTTTAAAAGATATGGAAAAAATGTGTTTTCTAAAACAAAGTGTTTCACCTTATCAGCATTCAAAATGTTGAAAGCAGTCAAACTCTATTGGATAAAATGTTTACTCAAAGAGTTTATAACTTTACTGACAATGCTTTCCAACCTGCATTTGAATCAAAATATATTAAAGAGTTACTCAGAAGGGAAAATATAATTAAACATGTACACTATTTGACCACACAAATGTGCTGACCAGCAATGCCTGTCCTGCCTACCTGTTTTACAGGATATATCTTCTACCAGAATTTCAGCCATTTTTGGACCCAATTTCTGGGCACGATGTGCATTTTCCAAGTATGAATGTGAAGTAACTTTTTGGAGCAGTAAATGCCTTGTCATATAAAGAATGACAGAAATAACCAAGTAATGCTTGAGACAATCTCTAAAAGAAGTGAATCAAGCAAGTAAAATTGTTTCCTTGCTCCAGATAGTGCAAACTATCTGTTTCCATTAAGAAAGTAAGAAAGTAAAACAGCACACCAAACAAATGAAACTATGTAACACTGCTGGCTTACAAATCACTGCTGCTTGAGATCCCCCAAAAAAAAAAAAAAAAAACAGAAAAGCCTCATAAAAAATGTACTTGGAAGCTCCAGGAAGCATTACTCTTACTGACTCAAATGTAGAGCCAATGTGCTCGAGAGAGAGAGAGAGACTTTGGAGAACTAGAGCAGTCAATTGGTTCAGAGCACAGAGAAGCTGTTGTAAATTATACATGTGAGAGTGAGACATGTTTTTTCATTCTTTCTTTTTGGGGTGAGTGAGAAAGGTCTTTTTTTTAATATTTACAGGAGCCCCTGCCAGCATCAGACCATAGACAACTGCCTGGGTTGCCTTGTACTAGATGCAGCCCTACTCTGTTGATTCAAAACCACTGGTGGGAATCTAGATTGTTAGTCTTTTCATTTTAGGGGAAGACCATTGAGTACAAATTTCCAGAGGAAATAACATTGCATATTTACATAGCTGCAGATAACTATTTTTTAGGATAATCTGTAATTATGTTAATAAGCATGGTGTGCTCTTCTAATCCTGGCAAAGAAAAATGTAATTGTGTTTACCATTCTGGAGTGTTTTGCCTGCATATGCAGTGATTGAATATTATTTTACATCACCATTAATTGAAGCGATAATGTTTCAAATGGCTCTTTACTATTATTCCTTTCAATGTAACCCAAGGGGCCAGATCCCATTGCCTATTGTTTGTAAGGTTGCACTGACAAAAGAAGTTCATAGTTAGGGTATGAATTCTATCTTATTTTGCATTAAACACCAATCACCTACTAAGATATTCTGTAAAACTAAATTGTGTAGAGCAATTAACTGTTCTCAGAGTATTCCACAATTACACATCATTGATACATCTGCTGACCCATTGGTTTATGCACAAATAATAAATAATTTCATTAATTGAAAAGCTGAACCTTACTTTTGCAGTTATTGACAACTGCCAGCTATGTGTTAACTGGTAAGGTATAAAGCTGTGACCAACTTCATATTATCAATTCTGAAAGAACACTATTCATAGAGTGAGCACTGTATCCTGTAAAATTTTAAGAATGATTATTCCTGAAACAGAAACTATTGGTTATACAAACTCTTGTTTTTTTTTTTTTTTTTCTTTGTTCCCAGTCCTCAAAAACACACTTCTGCCTATCGGCCAGAACTTTAATTTGATGTGTACAAACCAATTAGACTTCAAGCACTTATTTCAGAAAAAGCAATATTATAAAATTAAATTTCATTTATACAGTACTGTTCGCACATTCTACATTGACCAATGATTAGCTCTTTATTCCATTAATCCCATATCCTATTTATCATAACAGAAATGATCCCTAATAGTGCCATAAACCAATCTAACTGAGCCATTCATTTATCAGCCCATTAATTTCTCTTAATTTATATCAGTTGCTTGTTATCCCTCCCACTTATCAATTTGAATATCTGCCAGTTGTACCTAAGACTGAGATAGCTGAAGAGAGTGCTCCATCAGTGCAGGAGAGCATAAAATGTGTAATCAGTTATATCTTCAGTAAATATCACTCCCTGGTGAATCTTCTTCAGTTTATCACATAACTTATTTATATGTCTTATACAAATCTATTTCATCTTAAATCAATGATAATCATCTATCACCAATGGAGGCCATAGGAGAAGCTTTTCCCTATACCATTTTAGGATGCATTAACTCTGTGTAGGAGGACATAAGATATGCACTGCCCACAGGTGTGGTGTGACATAGCCTATACCTCACATCCTACCAGGAATGCTTTTCCTAGCAGGACAGGACACATATAAAATATGTACAAACTACAGCCTGCTCCCCCTTGCAACAAAATTTATCCTAGCAGCTTTCCGTTCAACTCCAGCCCCAGTCTTCTTCTCCCTTAATACTACCCCCTTCCTGCCTTTTCTAAACGCTCTACTTTGCCATCATTCTTAGTTACGATCATCCACAAGGTCCTGAAATTATATCTTCACACATAGCTTAAAAGTACCAGCCCTCATTATCATCAGGTTCCCCCATCTACCCTCTGAGGCTGAACCCCTAACCTCTAAAGCTGTGTACTGTAACACCATAAATTCAACAGTCTGAGCCTTCTTAATGCAATTTCTGTCTTTCTCTAAAGTTCTGTAACCTTTGATCCTTTTACATCTAGTGTGGCTATAATCTGAGGCCAATGATTATGATAATAAAGATTTTTTTTTTATTTAGTAAAAGAATGCTTCTTATCATTAGTGCAAGAAAGTCATTCTTTGGTATCAAACCCACATCACTCCATCCAAATTCTACAGCAACACTTCTTGTCTTGCAATCACCCGATTAACAACTACTTTTTTCCAAGTACAGGAAACCCTGTAATCCTTCTATCTGGTAACTTGTATTCATACCCCTTTTTCGACAAATCTGAAGCCTGACCAATTGTAAATGAATGAGCTGAGAAATGGACTAATAACTTTGTACTTTGATGCTCTCCTCAGTTCTGCCTCAAAGTATTTCACCTGCATGACCTCTCCTGTGGTTGACATATTCTCTTGTTCTGTACTGTTGCTTCACAGCATATGGAATATAGCAATGAACTAACCTGGCAGGTTAATCCTTCATTTATTTATTCATTTATTTTGAACAGCAGATGTCTAGCTAGCTACCTTGTTGTTCATGGTACTACAATGTTGCATCTTGGCATATGACCTCTGCCCAAATACATGACCAACAATGCACTGGAAAAACAAACTTCTCTTGACACAAGGTTGTAGCCCATAGTTCTAACTTCAGCAAACTTGTCTTGATACAAGGTTGGAGCCCATAGTTCTAACTTCGGCAAACTTCTTGTGACACAAGGTTGTAGCCCATAGTTCTAACTTCAACAAACTTCTTGTGTAAGGTTGTAGCACATAGTTCTAATTTTGGCAAACTTCTCGTGACACAAGGTTGTAGCCCATAATTCTAACTTCAGCAAACTTCTTGTGACACAAGGTTTTAGCCCCTAGTTCTAACTTCAGCAATAGTTAAGTGACCAGCTTGCCATTATCCAGACAACAAAATAGACTCTTAGAATCAACCCTGGACTGCAGCATGAAGTCCACTACCAGATCTTATAGCACTGAGGAGCAAGTTACTGAGCTTGTAGGTGTTTTACTACACTAAGGGAACGGGGTGTATATTTTGCCCTTGTTTTACCTGGGTTTTGCCCAGATGGCAACTGAGTGACTTAGAACTGTTTTTGTTGACTGTTTGGCCTGGTGGTTGTGTTAAATGTTGCTAGTGAGAGGAGGAATTGTTCCACCTCTGCCTACCTGAATTAGCTGTTGGCTTTTCATGCTATTTTACTAAATTGCTGTTTGATGTTCTGCTTATTTGTATTTATTTACTTATTTTTTTCTGATTAGAGCATTTGTCTGTCTGACACTTTTTTGATACTGTTTAGAGAGTTCCCATTTAAGCAGGTATTTGTCTGGTATATAAAGAGCGACTTCACATATCCCAGTACTTTATAGTGCCAAGCTGTGAATTACTAATTTTATTTGTGTTCTACCAGGATAAGTGGATTGCATTTACATTTTGTTTTTGTTTCATCCATTCATCCATGTTTGTACCAGCTGCTCTAAATACAGCAGTGTGTAGTGAGCTGCACTGTTGTTATGCTACTACAGCACAGGCTAAGACTTCATTGTGTATGTATGTGTGTGTGTGTGTGTGTGTGTGTGTGTGTGTGTGTGTGTGTGTGTGTGTGTGTACATTTCTCAGTACTCTTTAGTAGTATCTGACTGTGTAACAGACCACCATAACAAGTTAATTCACCGTAATTGTAGGTGATAGTTCCAAACTGTTACTATTCAACCCTTGTGGTAGGGCACCACTTAGGTAATTACTGAATATGTGGCCACTTACTTGTGTCTGTTAGCATAGGCTCAAAGTTTGTTGTATCCCATCCTGTTGCCAGCTTATCTACTTTCAGAACTGCCTTTTGCCTACTCACAATTTCCTGCTTTCTATTTCACAGATACAATTTCTGACAAGTGTAAGTACTTGCTTAATTCAGAGGCTAACTCCTCCTGTATTACAAATGTTAGTAACTAGCCTATGACTACACTGCAACCATCTAACAATACAATGACCTACAGTGAGATTGATAAAACTTCACTGCCTACATGTCTTAGATCCTGTTTCAACAAACCTCTCACACATACACACAACTGGGCAATAGTACTGTGAAAGTAAGCTGCTGCCATGTATTGTGATGGCAGATGGTGTGCAACAGATAGTCTAGTGACCTAACCAGCATGAATAATAGTGGCACCACAATTACAGTCTCTACAAAAGCTGGGTATTAAACTTGCATTCAGTCACAGTTACCAGAGTTCATTGTATTCCTATGGATGAAGGTAATGTGATCCCAGAATCTTCTTTTTTTGCATTGATGGCACTTGCCTAGAAATATAAAAGAAGTAACATACAATAAAAACACAAGATCATGAATTGATAGATGATGTGATAATTCCAAAGAAAACGGAATGAACAATTTGTAGGGTAGAACGCACTCCTTCATTTGTAGCTATCACAAATTCTTTTTACTGTTCTCTTGCTACAAAGTCAAAACTTGCATCATAATAATGCAGTGTTGCATATTCCCTAAGGCGTGAGCTATAAATGAGGGGGAGAGATATTATATCTGTAGGGGTGCAACCCCCCTACTGCAAAGCTATAGATGATCTATTCCCGCAGAAACACTTGTTCCTGATTATACAAATTCATGGTCCTTGTTTGTGATATTCAGTTGTAGTTGTTTAGTGTTTTCTCTCTCATGAGGACAAAGAATCATGATTATCTTTCTTTTGCTTTTATGAGAAACAATGAATGTGAAATATTTTATGTTAAAATGAATGTCACTAATGTATAAATGTGAAATGGTTTATGTTAAAATGAATGTCGCTATTGTATAATTCTAACAATTAATAACAAAAACAACAATAATAATAATAAAGGAAATGTATGTATGGATGCATTGTTGTGTTATGCAAGGTACAAGAAAACAGTGCTTTGCTTTGTGCACCATGAACTCTAGGCTTATACAGGAGTGAACAATAAAAATTATGAATTGTGTTGTGCTCATTTTTCCAATCAGAGCTGTATGTGCAAAGTATACCTTGAATTATACTTATTGTTCAGATCAGAGAAGGAAATCTAGTCAGTCATCAGAAGCTCTCTAGCTGTTTCTTGTTGAATATCACTTTTCTGCAGTAGCTGCTTCATTTTAAAGATTTGACAAATTATATTTGGTAAGATGAGATGAGATGAGATGAAATAAAGAAGGTAAACCTCAAAGAATATAGGACAACACTAAAAAATAATAATCAAGAAAGGCCACAAATCAGGGACAGATTTTTAAATATTGCTTTAATTTGTTAGACTAGCAGGATTTTGCATTGCATTTCTGGAGTATATGAAGCCTGAAACCCAAATGCATCTCATTATTTAGTGTTTACAGTCCTCTACTATTTGCCAGAAAGTGATATACTTTATGAAAGTGAGGCAAAATCAGGGATAGTCTAAAAATCATGCAGAGTGGAGGGCCATGGTGGAACCATATTTTTGATCTCCTTTGCTCAATTATCAGGGAAGAAAATAATGTGTGCAAGGCCGAAAACCAGGGCGATGTGTACACATTACTGCAGGCACACGAAAAGTACACACAACAACAGGGTTTGCAGTATGAAACTCTACTGTGCGGCATTACTGACTGTCCGCAACTCTCAATACGTTATAACAAATTCAAATAGTTTACAAGGAACAAACCAAGAAAAGAGGGAAAATGAAGGACAGTCAACAAAATCAGAGACAATCAGAGGTATGGTGGCAGGTCTTTATTATTTGTGCACTAGTCATGGAATACAATGCATAAATATGATTCAAGTGAAAACAATTATCCGCTAATGGATAAAGACCACAACAGAATTTAGAAACTGCCTTGTTACAAGTCCATACTGCAAAGTGCTCTCTCATTTTACAGTCCACCATACAGCTATGCAACTATATTTATATTGTAGAAGCACATTTATAGCTTGCCAGGGCACATAAAGTGCCAGTCAAATAAAGAGTTGCTGTGTAACTGTTCTGCACACATTTGGGAAGAATTTTTTATCTCACAAAGCAGTTAAGCACTGTTTTGTTAGTGCACATTAATACTTAGTGGTGTGTCCTCTTATAAATATCAGACTGTCTTCCAAGGCCTAAGATGCTATTTAAATACAGAGTGCTGCTGTGATGTACATTATCACATAAAGGGTTATGATTTGGTTTCCTATCATAAACAACTTAATTTATGTTTGAGATATGGATGTCAAGAAATTCGCCTTGAGAGCACATTGAAGTGAACATCAAGAACAGAAATATTTTTTCATCTGCTGCCATTTTACACCTCACGGCTGGTCATAAAGTATAGATTTTGCAGTTATTACTGGTATATAGGATATATATTACATTGTTGTGGAATTCCCCCATCTTCTCTTGCAAAAAGCTGGATGTCTTTCTGAACTAGATATGCAACACTGTTGACTGCTTTTTTTCATAATTTTAATACAGCTCAGTCACTAAATTGTTTTGGTAATTCATTAGTGGTGGTTTTGAAAGTCTGGCAAAGATTTCTACATATTTTATATTTTGATTTCTCAGTGATTTAAATAGTGGCATTTTGTTAAAGATGGTTGAATAATTTGTGATGGCAAGTGTCATATATTGTTGGTAAATTTTATTTATATTGTCATCTGTTCTATTGTTATTCTGATGGTGGTTTAGCAATTAAAAAAAGAAGTGATATTTGACATTTATGGCAGGAACATCCAACTAGTACTTACAATGGAAATCCAGTTTTAATCTGTAGTGCACAGAGCTTCAGCTGCAAAATATATTACTAGTTACAGAGAAAATATGTAAAAGTATAGGAATACAAAATGTTTTACAGTTCTGAAAATCATAAAACCATTACAGCTGCTACAGTCATAGTAAACAGAAGCTAAGTGCAACTCTGACTGAATACAACTTTTTTATTTATTTATTTATTTATTTTCCATTTGTTTACCGGGAAAGTTTGACTGGACACAGATCCTTTTTCAGCTTAGACCCGGGGAGAAAAAGCTTCAGTTACAGTAAATATAGCAGACAGAAAAGCAGTACTGAAAGGTACAACCATTAATATAAAAGCAAAATACAAAATATAAAAATGGTTTAACATAGCGCAAATGACTGAGAGAGTATTATCAAGGAGAGAAATAGGACATGAATAGGCTTAGGCTCCTGAGGTAGTATAAATGTTAGAAACTAGCCTGGACAGGTGCAAGAGCACAGCCAAGTTTCAGTTAAATGTGATTTCAAAAGTTTTTTGAATTGTACTGTAGAGCACTTGGATGTTATTGAGGATGGCAATTGATTCCACATTTTGGGTATGAAGTTTGAGAACAATGAGTCACCGGCTGAGTTGTTTGCTTTGGAGATCTTCAGAAGAAAGTTATTGCTGGAGCATAATGTATGGTCGAAAAAGTTTCTGGAGTGCTGGGATATTTTCTGGTTGATGCAGGATTTTATGAGTGAAGGTTAGTTGGTTAAAGAGTAGCAGTTGTGGTAGTTCTAACCAGTTTCCTAGTATAAGAGAGGTACAATGGTGTGTTCTATATGGGGAGTTAGTGGCAAACCTAGTAATTTTATTATAACCGGATTCTGGCTTAGCTAGGTCCATTTTTCTGAGGTTGGTTAGAATTGGAGAGGTGTAAAGGAGTGTTGACAAAAGATGTGTGTGAGCAGTTTTAGCCTTTGAGTGTATGGTCAGGAATTGTTTGTTTCGGTAGAGAGCACCTAGTTTTTGTGCACCTTCTTAATGGTTTGGGAGATGTGAATATCAAATTTTAAGTTATTGTCAATTTCAGCACTTAGAAGTTTGGTGTGGGCAACTGGAGTGATGGTGGTTTTGGTTTTGTATGTGATACTAAATGACAGGAGTGGTGGGGGAGTTCTTGTAGGCAGAAAGAGCAGGAGCTTTGTTTTATTGGGATTTAGGATGAGCTGGGTGTTAGTGAGTCATTATTCATCAGCTAGAAAAGAGTCTTGGGTGATGGCCTGGAGTTCTTGTAGGGAGGAGGCTGCACATATAAGTGTGGAGTCGTCTGCATATTGTATACCTGTAGTGTGAGGGGTAGAGGTGTAAGAAAAGTACAGGTCCAAGGAGGGAGCCTTTGGGGACTCCTAGAGTTACTGGCAAAAGAGGAGAGATAGTTTTGCCAATGAGCAGCCTGATGGCATCCTGGTAGGTAGGTTTTAAACCACGTAGTTAATGAAGTGCTGAAGTTTAGGGTGGCAAGAATATTCCTCTTACATAATTCCAGCGTGTAAGCCAGTTTTGTAGAAATTGCTTATTCCTCTATGATAAATGTCGGAAAGCTGAAGAAGTCTGCTTTAAAAAAATGATAAAACATTAAAATATTTCTCTTATTCTGTTGTTAGTGTGGCTGATGTCTTTTGTTCTGCTGATGATGTTTCTCTACACCTGGTCCTGTTGTTTCTGATTTCTTTTGGTTTGTTGCAAAATTAGAAACATTTACAATGCAGATTTTTTAGGACAGCAAATTACAGTAAACAGAGAATGAAAGTAACAGATTGCTCTGAGGTTACAACTGAGCCTTTGGCTAGGATTTTGAGGGAACTAATAAAAAAGTTTGAAGCCTGCAGAATGATGTGATGAATAATATAGTAGAATACTGGCCATTCTCCATTTCCCCTAATGCATGGAAGGTTCAGTTATTAGTAGAAATATTAAAACAATCATACAGCTGATTCCAGCAAAAGATCAGTGCAAACAGGACTTCTCAAACTGTTGGCCCTAGAGCACTGCTGAAGTTTACAGAGTGCCATTAAAAATTAAGTATTTTGTTTAATATATTTTTAATTTTTAATAAACAATGGAAAGAGCTTGCTGTCAAAATCTTACAGATTTCACATTTGTACTGCTATTAATTTATCTAGAGAACATAAAGGGGTTGTATTCCCATACAAGACTCACTACGACCTTGTGATTTTTTTTCATCGTCATTGGATCTTACTGCTTGTATATCATGAAACAAATGAATTGCAAACTAATCTAAAGCCAGATTTGGCTAGCTGAAGAAGTTTGATGAAAGGCGTATAGGTTCTTACCAAGCTTACAGCCCAGGCAGCCTCAAAAGAGGCTGGCAGCATTTGTCCCATCCTGAAAGTTATGCATGCCATGTGTAAGTCTAACTAGCTCTTAAAGGCAAGCAGCGGCTGTTTAATGTGGTGATGTAGTTTGTATTAAAGTGGAGAGAAACAATTGGCAGTGATTTTGTCCAACTCGTTTCTGTGGTTAATGAAGGTTTAAGGTTAATTGATTCATTAAGTTCATACCTCTCAACCTTTTACAGGAAGAAATCTGGACAATGCCATAAATAATAGAGGGACAAAGTCCCAAAAATAGGGACACTTTTAAATATTGCTCATGCCAACCTAGAAAGTTGATAGAATAACAGGTTTTGCACTGGCATGATACTGATATTTATAAAGGATATGAAGTCTAAAACAACAACAAAAAAATCTGTCATTATTTTCTGACTTCAGTCCTTAGTGATTTGCTAGCAAACCACATTTTTTTGAGAAACAGACCAAAAATATGACGCAAAAATCTGGACAGCTGAAACATATGATTGAGTCTGAACCTGTGTTTGTCTTCACTGCAGAGCATTTCAGATGTATTGTCTCAGGGGTGTGGGGGTCTAGCTCCAGGTCTTCTCTCATTAGAGAATAAAAGGCCAAGAACAAAGACAGTTTCTTAAGTTTCTCAGGGTAAGTGAGATGTCCAAAGCATCACTTTTTTTCTTCATGAACCTTTGTACCATTGTTAATAGCCTATAGAAGTAGGCAATGTGTGAATAATCATCCTAACGTGAAAGATATAAAGTTAGGCAATGTGTGAAGAATTGTCCTAACATGTAAGGTATAAAGGATAATTATAACTTCCCTCAATCAAGCTGCAAGTCACCTTGAGAACCAAATGAGATGCTAAAGGTATTCCTGTAGTGACCTTTTGATCACATGAAAGATTTGGATCTTCACATTTATATCCACTGTGATTATTTTTCTCTTCAGCATAACAGGCCAGATGAATTAGGTTCCACAATATAACTAGACTGTAGTATTGATGGACATATGGTGAAGAAAACAATCATGTCAGCAAACTTCGGCATCCAAAGGATGTAGGTGTCAAACCATAAATCAGACAAAAAGATGCCAGAAAATGGAGAACTGAGCACCCACCCCTGCAGTACCCCCACAGGTAATTTCTATAGGTTTATCACTGGGCTCTTGGGTATGTCTTCTGGGTTATCCAAGCTAGACATTATTGAAATAGAGCTGCTCATCTCTTCCTTCCAGATCTGTGGGATGGTGATATTAAAGCAGAAAGCTATAGGTGGGGATAGTTAGCCACCAACCCTTATTACCTGTGTTCTGCCTTAAACCCAGTTGGTTAACCAGCAAATTTATGCTTGTAGTGTTTGAAAAAGATAAGTTATCGTATCTTGGTCATAGTCTGCAGTTTTCAGATTTCTTCTCATATTGAAATATATGAAACACTTTCTTGATGTTATCCCCCCATTGTCTTCCATCTTCTACTGAAATATATGATATATGTGATATATGTCATATAAATATATGATACATATGATACATACACATTTGAATGAAAATGGTGCAGCCTTTTTGTTTTAATGGCTAGAGGTGATACTGCCTAATAGCGTGGGTTTTCCTTCTCCTTTATTAGACCTTTATTCTAGCTGTTAATTCGACAGTGGTTCTGGAAGTGGTATATGTGTGTGTGTTCATTTTTTAATGTAGATCATTTACATACACATTTGTTTTAGACAGTTAGATAGACAGAAAGATAGACAGATAGATTTTAGATAGATAGAAACATAGTTTAGTTTCCAAGAACATTTAACATACTTTTTTTTTACCAATTACGTGTGTGTGTGTGTGTGTGTGTGTGTGTGTGTGTGTGTGTGTGTGTGTGTGTGTGTGTGTGTGTGTGTGTGTGTGTGTATACTATATAATATAGAGCTTTTCTCCCTGTACCTCCAGTGAGAATTGCTAAGCGGACTTGACTTAAGTTTTTTTTTTTTTTTTTACCAACTGTGTGTGTGTGTGTGTGTGTGTGTGTGTGTGTGTGTGTGTGTGTGTGTGTGTGTGTGTGTGTGTGTGTGTATTATATACTATGGAACTTTTCTTCCTATACCTCCAGTGAGAATTGTTAAGCCAATTCTGATCTTCATCAACAAATATAAACAAATACTGAAATATATATAGAATAATAAAATAAATGCAGTGACTAAGAGATTTAAATAGGGCTTTCCTTTCATAGGTATATGGGTACTACTAGTGAATCAAAAGCTGAAATTATATAATTAAAGGCAAATAATAGAAAAAAAAACTTAAGCTTGTTTAAGGATAGCTTCTATATGAAGTTACACAGTAAACTGAAGTATGTATTCTGAAGGGCAAGTCTTTCATCCATACCACAAAATCACTAGGTTCTTGGAATATGTCTCGTAGCTTATCCAAGTTAGACATTTTTGAAACATATCTGCTCGTCTCTTCCTTCTACATCTGCGGGATTATAAGGGTAAAGCCAAATGCTTTCTGCAATTAATAAAGTGTACTTTGCCTTAAACTGTGTCTATTGCATTAGGCTACTGTATTAGGATTAAGTCAAGACAGTTATTTACAGGAATGCAAATAACTTTTTATCTTTTAATAGGGTTTTTAGGTATGTTAATATTTTATAGTGTAAACAAATAGCTGTTATCTAATATAGGAATAACTTTAACAATGGCAGCCAGGCTATTTATTAGTAACATAATGACTTATAGCGTCTCCCACGGAAATGGCAATTATGTGAAATAGGATTCTTGGAATTAATAACAAAATACCATTTTTTCAAGTACAGAACTTGGAGGATTCTATATTTAAATAAACACAGATTTTATCTGACATTGTTGCAAAAACACAGATGTAAGACTTACTATTTATTCTTATTATTGAAAACCCAGAACTATGTACAAATGAACTAATGCAGACTTCCAAGGTTAAAGAAAGCTGCAACAGTATTGAGAATAATCAAATAAGATATGAAAAATGCAGCAGAACGTTTTTAAATAGTATGAGTTAAAATAATATTGTTCCTAATACTTCTAATTTAACTCAAAATACCATCTGTAGCACTTGTATCATCTCTCTGAAGAATTATAAAAATCTGAGTTAGAGATAAAGGAAGATTAGTGATGTATGATTAGTCAGACAACAGTTAACTACAAGTCTCAAAGCAGACTGGGAGGGTCAGAATTGTTTTCAGATTAAAGAGAGAGAATGTATAGGAATGTTAACTCAGTTTGCATCATCTAATGGCGAAGTACAAAATATTAAAATGACCTATAGAATGAAAGGAGCTCTCTAGTAGTTAAAACCATTGCAATAGTAGATAAACTGAGCTGACGAGACAGAAACATTGACTGTGATACTCCCCTCATAGATGCAGTAATGTTTGTGCGAGATTTACAAACGCTCAACAAGCATGCAGTGTAACATTTCCACAGCAGTGGCGTCTCAGTTTAGAGCGTTGGCACATGTGAGGCATATTTGTTGTATGCTATCTGATCTGCAGTGCTAGCAGGGATAGAAACCATACAGGTTCCTCAGCTGCGATAAAAAGGTAGACACAATACTTTGACATCAGTGCCTCCATGCCCTAATTGATCTAATTGATTCAGCAATGAACAAAAATACATAAATACAGCCAAATAAAGTCCACAGTGTGCATTCTTCTTTCTCCAATCAGCATGCAAGCAGCCTTTGTAGTAATTAGTAACATAAAGTTACAGAACAATTCCTTAAGTTTAAATTGAATTCTGTTACCAGCTTAAGGGGAATGTGTTCCATCTTGTTTTGTCAGTAACCTTGGATCAAATTACAGCCTAGGAGTCAGGTGGCAATTAGCACAGGAAGGAAGACAGGAAAAGTACCCAGTACCAGACCCATTTCCGGTAGAGGAGGGAATGGAGACAAAGTCTGCTGCATGTTTACTCCCTGCTAAAGGCTGTGGAGTATTCTTTCTTTACATTTGGTTAGCAGGAAGGTTTGACGGAATTAAGCAAGACCTCTTTTCAGCAGAGGCCCTGGGAGGAAAAGCTCCAAAAGCATATTTAGTGAGAAAAAAACATACAAAGACATTACAGTAGACCCTTTGTGAATACAGACAATATTTGAACTATAGTGATTGCATATTCAACATAGACTATGCATCTAGATGAATATGAACGGTAACAGTTGTCAAAGGAAAAGGGATAAAAAGGAGGTAACTTTAGAGGAAGTAGTTAAAAGTGGGAAACAGAGAACAAGAAGAGGAAGAGATCAAGAGTTTAATGTCGACTGAGATCCATGCTTAAATGTGTGCAAAAATCCATAGGACTGAGTGTAAACGTGGGTGGGGGGATAACATTATTAATCTGCATGATCAAAGTTACAGAAAAGAAAAGGTTAATGCACCCCACCTAGAGTTATGAAAAAAGCACAATTCTAGAGTGTCTGATGAGAGGAGAAACTCTGAGGTTTCAGAGAAGTAAACGGTAGGGGGAGCAAGTGATTAACTTGGAGAAGCAAAGCAGGAGCAGACTTTAGAGTTAAGGTAAAAAATGTGGAGATATTAGTTTTTAACAAATGAGTACGAGTATTCACATGGCATTTGATTAAATGTCTAATTATTGCAACCAATCTTTGAATTCCCTCATTACTCCCCACCTAGCTGTTGCTAGTACCTGTGGTACTTCCAAGCACCCCCAGCACTACTACACCATGTACTGAAATACTGGTATGTCTCTTTTAGAGTAAACCCTACCGCCAGAAGGCAAGAGTCTTGACCTCTAGGAAGTCAGAGTCTTTATAGCTACTCAAATTAGAACCAGAAGACAAGAAATTCTTCGGGAATAATGAATGGACTTTAGACGTATTGACCCTGTTTCTGCTGGTCAAAGTCCCTACATAGCAGGATGAAGATGCAGTAACACTGGCCACATGCAGTGCATGGACCCACATTCCATAAACTGGAAGTTCTGACATTGCTCCTTTTTTCCATTAGCTAACTTGCATGGTTGTTGGCCTCTGCAAAAAAAAAAAAAAAGGTCATACAGTGGGCCAATCCAAACCCTTGACCCAAGAAAGAAGAACTGACAAATGGGCCACTTCTTTCCTCCTGCTGATCTTTCCCATAGCCTGGGTTTGTTTATACCCAGCTGACCAGGTCAACAGCAATGCAGATGAATGCCTTCTCAGTGGGAAAGCTCAAAACCATTATTAAAATTGTATATATCGTATACAGCTATATGTATATAGCTATCATGTTCAGAATGAATCCATTAGCTGAATTGTTTATAGATTTTTGAAAATTAACCAACATTTCTTTGGAACTATGCTAAAAGATGAAAATCTTCTTTCGGCTTTTCCCAGTTAGGGGTCGCCACAGTGGATCATCTGTCCGCTCATGATTGCAAGTAGAGTTTTACAGTGTCAAGTTGCCAGCCCGGCGCCCAACCTTCCACGGAAGGCACACACACACACTCACACCTAGGGCCAATTTAGAGTGTCCAATCCACCTACAGCATGTTTTTGGGATGTGGGAGGAAACTGGAGCACCCAGAGGAAACCCACGCAACCACAGGGAGGACATGCAGACCCCACACAGAAGGCACCCCAGCTGAAGATCGAACCAGAGAACCTCTTGCTGTGAGGCAACAACACTAACCACTGCACCACTATGGCCGCGATATCTGTAAAACAACTCGTAAAAAAGTACTACTGAAATCTGAAAAAAAACATACTGTGGAAATCAGAAAGGCTTACCCCAATGCAGAAGTCTTACTTCTGAGGGTTTCTACATTCTGGTAAACCTTTCTGATAGTTAGATGGCTCTGCTGCTGAGTCTTACCCATTGCTGTGGCTTTAGGACAAACAACATTACTAATGTCTAATGCTAATTATCTACTTGTTCTTCCAGACCAATGTCTGTGAGTCCTACTTTGCTTGGCTAAGAGATTTAGATAGTTGCTTAGATGGCTAAAATTTTAAGATAGGAGGAAAAAGTGAATGTTATCAAGTTTACCCATTCGTTACTGTTGGAGTGCTAATGGTACAGGTAAGTGTACATACATATGTGGGCATGTCTGTAGAGGCATGAATGAGGCTGAATAAATGTGTGTGCATATATCTGTCTGTCTATCTAACTGGTCACACTATGGGGCTAAATAGGCAGTGCTGAGTCAGTATTTGTGTGTGTTTGTGTGTGTGTGTAGGAAGTGTTTTTGCCAATATGATATATCAGCTGCTAGCATACCTCTCAGATCAGGACAACTCCTAAATAATGGGGGAACAAAGGCCTTAAAATAGTGGCAGATTTTAAACATTGCTCTTATAAACTTAGAAAGTTGCTAGAATAACAGAATTTGTGTTAGCATGCATTTTCTGGAGGATATGAAATCTGAAACTCAAATGTATGTAATTATTTAGTAACTTTAATTCTCAATGATGTGCAAAAAAAACACAGATTTTATGAGTAGCTGAGAAAAATAGTAGGCAGAAATCTGCACATTCTGCAAAACCCTGGACCGTTAAGGTATGGCTGTTAGGAAGAACACTAATGCCGTCATGTCTGACAGCACAGTATTCAGTGCAGAGACATGGAAGGGAGCACTAATGAGGGGTTTCTCAGTTATACAATCTCTCTGAACTAGAGTTTATCTCTAATCACACTAATGGACCAACACACACTGAGCAATTAGCAGGGATGGAGAGGAATTTTTGGAATCTTAAGAATAGTTAATGTCACTTTCATATAACTCACTGTTAGCAAAAGGTGAAGATATTATGACTCCCTTCTGTCCTGATAATTTGTTGAAACAACCCTATCACCACTGAATATGCAAGACGCTGAGCTGTTTTTATAACTGCACAGACACAAGTTCACACATCACCATACACTCTGTTGAACATATAGGTTGTCAGCAGATATTTCTGATGTTAGAAATAAATGAAAGAATTCATTGTTCAATGCAGCACTTAACAAAAGGAACAGTTCTGCAATGTTTACTAAACATATTTGCATATGTTCATGGTACACGGGAGCTGAAGGTAATGCAGAAACTTTCAGATGTACTAAATGATTCAGCACTGAAGTGAGCATGTGAGTGTTTGTAGGTTAGGGTTAGAAGAAGGGCTACAGAAGGGAATAGATTTTGCATTGTGCATGTGCATTGCTGTGTATGCAGTGTGTCTGAACTCTTTATTTAATGGTTAGGGAAAGGGATTTCAGTAATGTAATATGTAAGGCTGGGGTTAGGAACAGGGCTAAGGTTAATTTTCAGCTTAACAAAACCTCCTGCCTATCCTTAATCATGTGGTCAACCCTAACTCTAACCCTAATATATTCAGACATTGTACTGTTATGCTGCATAATCATTTAAATAGATTTAAACAACAGATATAAAACAGGAATCCCAGAGCTAATACAATTACATGCTTCTCTCTCATCAGTTACTAGTGATTTCCACTTTTATACATCTTATGTTTTAAAAAGCAAATAAACATTTTAGACAGAAGATTTTTTTTTAATTATAATAATTAAAAAGGGAAAACTGACTTACTTTCTCCTCAGCAACAAATTCCTGCTTCAGTGTATTATGTGTAAAGCTTAGCTAAACTTTAATGCCATTTATGAAACAGAAGTTAAAGCTGCAAACAAAAGAAATATATTTAAGTAACATCAATCGTATTAGTCACTAAATACCACAGCTACCTTAATATAATGTAACTTAAAGTTTAAATAATTTCATTTACAATTAATCAGCAAGTAGTTGTTGCACTTAGTAACCACGTTCAGTAAAGAGTTTCTTGTTAAAAGATTTGCATTATTCACTTATACTAAGCAGTTCTGAACAAATCCATTTTCTGTGATGTCATCACCTGAAACCGTTATTGACATTAGAGGCATTTTTAACAATTTAATAAGATTAAACCTTACATGTACGTCAGAGAAATACAATCATAATGGCACCATTCATGGAATATCAGAGGAAACTTTCTTATGTAACATCTTTGCAACTTTAATTTGAGATTCAGCGGAAAATGTCCATTTAAATTTATCAGGTGAGTGAGATGTTTATTGAGTCAAATAATGCTTTTGACGTTGTCGCCTCACAGTTGGACGTTGCCCATTCGATTCTCAGTTAGAGCGTCTTCTGTGTAGCGACATGCGTGAATGGGCGTTCCTTCCTTGAAGGTTGTGCGTTAGGCCCGGCAAGCCAGTACGTAAAAATCTACTGCCATTCATTAGCGGACCGGAGTTCCGCTGTGGCGCCCAAAGCCAAAAGACACAAACAGACTAAGGTCTAAATATATTCTGAATGCTGCCTACCTTACTTCATCTGGATAAACGAAAGATAACCCCCGTATCCCTCACTTTGAATATTTCTCAGGATTCAGCCATATCGTGAAAATTTGAAAGCTCTGCATAGGAGAGCTGTGAATAATCTCTTGATGCATTACAATGGTAGACATGATAAGCTGCATGCTCTTTAATATTATTCTTCATCAATCATTTTAGTAAAAATCTTACAAATCACTTACAAGTTACTGTTTGCTTTCCATAAAATTTTGAATCTCAGTAGACCAGAACATGTTGGTAGTATTGTTACCTCTGGTATTTTAAATATGCATGCACAAGGCAGAATATCCAGAAAGTCTGTATTGCAACAAGTACATTCTAGCTGCTGATCCAAGATTCTCTTACTCAAGTCCAGAAGAACATATTTTATACCTTTTATATTTCATGGGTAGATACTGAAATTGGTCATATGTGATCTGGTTAAAAAATTAAATAAAATAAACGGAGAGATTCATACTGAAAGGCATCTGGAAGTAGAGTTAGATACCTCTTAAGATTTCAAAATATAGAAAAAAATGCAGAACAGGTAGCACACTTGTCATTGGTGCAGAAAGGCATGAGTTTTCTTCTCACAACAAGCAGGTGCTTTAATTTTCCAATGCTGGTGCTGCACAAGGGGGGTGCAGCACTCCTGGGTGTGTTGTACTATGGATAAGATGTTAATGAGTTGGTGGTAGCTCACATGGATATACAATATCCCATTGCCAAATTTCCCCTGGTAGTATAACTACAACCTCAGGGCAGCCCCGAAAAGAGGCTACTAGCCTAGTGGGATTCAAAATAGAATAACTAAGTATATAAATAATATCAGGCATTTAAAAAAAAGTCCTACACAGTAGCCCACAGTCTACAGAACTATGTGGGAAATGCAATAAATTGTATACTTCAAGACTGATAATTTGATGAATGCTATTCTGTTATTGAGATAAGGCACCTCGCACTTCAGAGCTGTAGTAACATAAACAAAAAGAGGCTGGAAGGTGGTGCTTGAAGGAAAACCAGGTAGCAGATGGACACACTTTTTTTTTAAATGAAAGGAAGACAATGGCTCTTTCAGTGAAAATAAAGTTATGGAATATATATGCGTGTGTGTGTGTGTGTGTGTGTGTGTGTGTGTGTGTGTGTGTGTGTGTGTGTGTGTGTGTATATATATATATATATATATTATATATATATATTTACACACACACACACACATGCATTCATATATATAAATATATATAAAAACATCACACACGCTCACAGTGTGTAGGGGGGTAAGTTAAATGTCATCTAGCCAAGATAATACACAGACTTGAATGAGTTTTAAATATTCATGCACGTCTTTCAAGGCAGAATATCCAGAAAGTCTGTACTGCAACAAGGACATTCTAGCTACTGATCCAGCATTCTCTTACTCAAGTCCAGAAGAACATATTTTATCCCTTTTGTCTCTTCTGGGTAGATACAATCAAACACAGCCTAGCCAATTCAGTTTAATCTTAGGTTTGTCTGCCAATATATGTCACTATTTGATGATACTATTAAATATCTTGCTTCAAAGATTTTATTTTATTGATTGCTAACAGGAAGCACAAACAAGACACAGGTGCTTGTTTTCAGAGATGAAGTAACAGAACTACCATGTTACTAGTTGTACACTTTGTAAGTGGAAACTGAGAGACTCGAACACAGAACTAAAAGATGAAACAGATTTGGTGGGCATGGGTGATGTCTGTAAATTGACAGATTTATAGTAAGAAAGTGATATCATGAACAAAGTGTTCGTAATTATCTTTAAATAATTGATATGTTATATCCAAGGACAATTTATGGTAGCAGTCATCAAAATGCTGGCCTGGTTAAAAAAACAACTATTAGTGTTATAAAGATCAGATATGAGAAAAAATCTTGTAAAATAAACAGAATTAATACAAACATTATGCATAACTGAAGTACTATAGCAGTTTGTGTTGTAGTCTTACACTGGCTGACTGCTAACAAAGCTGCAGCTGTCCCATAGCACACTATAGGATTAAGTGAGTATCATAATGTAAATGAAGTGAACCTATGGGTATTGCATTGTGTCATCACTGAGCTACAGCATGATTGCACAAAATACAAAATATTGTTAATGTCTTAGAAATGTTTTGCAATTCAATAATGTATGTGCTGCCCATGGGTCTTGCTTGACTCTTCCCAATTAAATTGTAAGGAAGCAATGTTAACTTAGTGAAGTGGTTGATAGATGAGGTCAGCTACTGAACTTCACCAGGAGGTCAGGGGTCAATTAAATGTTATTCTATTCCTATTCCTGATCACTTGATACGGAGAAATGTGTATGTACTCCTTGCACTTCACTCAATATCTCTGAATTTTTACACTCATTTATTATTATTCAATTCTGAAGTAATGTGTGGTGTAAAGATGTGACATAGGTTTTAGGTAAGTAAACAGAGAGTCAGGGAGGGATCCCTGCATATGTGATAAAATAGTTGTTTTTCTTGTAATTGCATGTTTCAGAATGGTTTGGTCCGTATTTATAATCTATAACTGAACAAGAAGTATAAACTTGTCTTTCAGTGTTCATGAGACGTTGATATAAATAATTTTTTTTTCTAGAAAATGAATGTGAAAAAAATCAAGTGAATGCAGCTTGATGGATCATCAGCTTCTGCAACAAGCTACAGAGAGGGAAGCTTGGCTGGAGAGCAGACTATGCTGTTAGCTGACATCAGGTGCAGTCAGCCTAAATATAGCCACATCCTCTGAGACTAAAGCTGTGAGTTCATTTTCTAAACTGCATTTCTCATTTGAATTCCCTTGTTTACCAGTAAGATTTTATCTTTATGATGCCTTAGAACTCTGCAGATGTAGTCAGGAGGAATTCTTCTATATAGGGAAGACATTATCATATTAAAAAATAAAAACAACAGTGCGCATTTAACGTGCATGATACTCATTCTATCCTTGTGTTTCATAAGGGTTTATGAGTCTTGTTTTCCACATAGGTCAGTGTATGTGTATATTATTGTGTGTGTGTGTGTGTGTGTGTGTGTGTGTGTGTGTGTGTGTGTGTGTGTGTGTGTGTGTGTGTGTGTGTGTGTGTGTGTGTGATTAGGAACTGCAGCCATCTGTGTGTGTATGCATGTTCATGTGTATGTGCAGAAGGGAATTTGCTGAATTTTATTACTAAATTGAAAAGCGCATGAGAGAGTGCCACATTTCTCTGATTTAGCAAATGCATGGCCTACATTATTCAAAGATAATGGTATTCTATAGCGGGTAAATTTAGTTTCCCAAATGTTGTACTCTTTTATATTAGTCTGTAATTTTATGTCCTGATCTTCCTTGACATATTGTGAGGAGAAGAAGATCTACAAGCAACCTACACATGATGGCTGGATTAATTTGCCCAAAAGCACATTGTTCTTCAAATAATTTGATTATTATACCTTTGAGCAGAAAATGGCCAATGTACACATTAGTTCTATGATGGTTTGGTCGATAATGCTTGCCGTAAGTGTGTTACTGTGGCAGAAGTGGAGGGGACACCTGATTAATAGTTTGGATTAGCAGCCTGGGTGCTGCAGAAGTCATCAGTAGGAGAAAAGAATTATATGGCAATGATGCCTTTATACCTTTCTTGGGGGTGGGGGGGGATATGGAGAATGCTAAGGTTATGCCTAAGTCTAAAACTCTGATGGTGACTAGAGACTCTGATGTGAGCAGCAGACAAACTATGTAAAGTGCGTGGGCAATATTAGGGTACATTACCACATGTGGAGTGACTTCCTCATACCACAACTGCATGCCCTCCCACAGCAATGTCATCCAGCATGGTGGCAAGATAGGATTAAGCAAGGCAAAATCCAATGGCAGTGTGAATGACAAGAGCATTCTGAGGGTTCTCATCTTACATCCATCTAATTTAAAAGACTCTGGCTGAGGATGGTACACTTTCAGCCTAGGAAGGATGCAATGGACAGGTGAGAACAAGAGTTCAAGGTAGAGTAGTGGTCAGCAGTAAACATGAGAACATGTTCCCTTATGTTGGAAATAAATGTTTATTGGCAAAAGTTACCACAGTCAGTAATTTCACTTCTCCATCTGGCTGCAGCCTTGGAGTTAGAAAAATAAAGTGTGCAGAGGTGAAGTTCTCCGACTTGAGGAGGGAAGGGTACATCCCATTAAGAAATATTTTTTATTATGTTTGAATATTGATCCTACAGATGTCAGTACATCTGGTGATTGCCAAATGAGTCACTAATGAGCCATCATTTATTCTTACGACAGTGTGATCAACTAAGAGTAACAATTGTGTTTGCATATTACACTTAAACTGCATTTTGAAACACTTAAAGAAGGCCTGCTGTCTATTTTCTAATCTCATAATTTAAGTGTATTTAATCTAAAACTTTGTAGAATTGTAATTTTAGTTCTCACTGGCAAAATTCTGCAAGTAACTGTGAATTATTATTAAATGAAACAATGACCAATATGCAAGCTTGACAGGTTAATTTCTCTTACCACTGGTTTGTGGATTCATTGCAAAAAAATATCATAAAATATGTTCAGTGTATGGTAACACATGGTTCACTTTGTTAAAGACTGTTTTTATTTGTCTTCTTAATGCAGCTACATAAATTTTCTAGCTACATCCCTAAATTTGTGTTGCTTCATTTAAACCATAGAGCACAGTGCAGTGAAAGTCACAGGGTGTTATATTATAACATAAATCCATTTCATATGCCACTTTAATGCCTTTGGCCATTTCAATCCAATACAAAAATGAACAACTGTTGTTAAAGACAGATGCACTATAAAAGTAAACATTCATTGTCAGTGAAGATGAAAAAATAGATTAATAAGACAATCCTATCCATTGTTAAAACCTAAGGGAACTATTATAGAAATGTAAAATAAAGTACAGCCTATAAAATCGTGAGGCACTGTATTTTCCATAAGCAGATTCAAGATCTTTTGCACATTAATGAATTTTGCATCCTTTATCCATGTTTCAAAAGGTGATTAGTCAAATCATAATGATTGCTTAATTCATTTTCACTTCCTTTAGAAAATATAGGACCATATCCTCCTCCCACTAAAACTACTGTGCTGAGATATAGGAGGGGCCTGCATCTCATTAGATGTGCATGCCATACTGATGCCCTGATTTTCACAAAGCAGAAAGTATCCCCCACATTAAAATGGCAGTCTAAGATTGAAAACCATCCATTTTATTACTTTCTGTTTTATTTCCCTGAATTGTCATTGGCCGACTTTGCACTGGTTCCCATACTTTGGAGAACTCCGTGACTGACTTTAGGGATATAGTTTACCCGTATAAATACCCTCTGTGGGTGGTTAGTATATTTCATAGACAGTCCCACAGTATTTCTAATTATAAATCATTGTAAAAGTGCTAACATTGAAACATTATTTTATATTTCACAAGTTGAGACTGAAAAATGACTTTGTATAGGATGAAAGCACTCACACAGTATTCATTCTTGTAAGGTTTTCTAACTAACCTTTACCTGGGAATAAATTATAAGTACTGCACTCTACAATATTGTCTTAACTATCCATCTTTTTTTTATCTTATCAATTCATTTGTTAGCACAGAGGCTCAATACTGACTTAACATGCTATGATTTTCTTTTGTTTTGGATTTTTCCATGGATTTTCTCTCTCTTGCTCTCTGTATATATATATATATATATATATATATATATATATATATATATATATATATATATATATACACACACACACACACACACACACACATATGATTTACTATGAAAATGTCACCGTGCAAATAAATTTCCATTCGGAACATCGAAGAAAAGAGCAAAAGTTAAACTGTATGTCCACTCACAATGTCACGTCAGCTGAACGAATTGAGCAGATTCAACATTGTGACTGATCATATCAAATGATGTCTGTATAGGAACTCAGGTAAGTGAAACTCCTACATCTCACATCACGTTTTTATAGGGGGGCAAGCCTCCATGCACCCTGACATGGGGGCTGCACCCTCACACCCCCTGCTAACTATATATTCCAACTCCGAGATTGCACTACAGTGAGGAAAGGGATGAATGCCCCAAGCCACACTGTACTGTGATTTCTGTGCAGTACGTCAAATTCATATCAGCAAATGCACAGTAGCTTTCGAACAAGGAGTGTTCAGCAACATGGACAATTGAACATCTGACTTCGATTGTCCATTTGTCAGCATCTCCACTCTCTCTGTCTTTATATATATATATATATATATATATATATATATATATATATATATATATAGATACTTGATTGAAACACTATTTCATGAAACTCCAACTAGTGTGAACATAATACATTCAAAACCACACAAGGAAAATGTCACAAAAAATATTTTTTGCTGGAGGCAAGTCCCCACATTCCCCTCTGCTCTCTCTTGTTTAACTCACTAACGCCATGGTCTCACAGCTGTGAGGAAAAGAGGAAAGATGACAGAGAGTAAATCACTGGTGATACACATATAGTAAATAGGCTAAGAGTAACTGAGAATACATAATACTGATTCAATTTCTGTACGTTTTACTTCACCAACACTAGCCTATATGTAACTATGTCCCATTTGACTGAAGGTACTTTCAATCAAAAGACAATTTTTATTTGATCGAACTATACTGGCTCCAATGTTGTGCAATGTCAGAGTTTGTATACGTAAGTAGTAGAGAGTGTGGGGAGATCAAAAACTAGTCACTTTTATGTTTTTGTTTTATTTTCATTTATTTGTGTTTCAGTCATGTTTGTTGATTTGTCTGTTGACATTTGCTATATTAAACCTTATAAAATGTAATCATTTAAATGACGGAAGTACTGAAAGATCGACCTGCAAAACATCAATCACAATATATCAAATATTTAATATACTAAAACTTAACAAACTGTGCTCTCCTGATCTGTTAATCCTACCACTAACTCTGGACATACTTCATGGAAATAGTGGTAGTGTTACAGAAAATATTTTTGTATGGTCCGGTGTAAGGTTAGGCTTAAGAGCAAGAACATGGTCTGGGTTAGCAGATATTAGTAAGGTAGGCAGGGGAGCTTCCCATAACACTACCATCACACATGACATCTTGGACACAGAAGAAATTCAAAACACACACACATATTCATGCACACAGAGAAAGCACAGCTATCACCTAACTTAACTAGCACCATAATCCCAAAATTCACACCCACCCACAACTCTCATATGCTATCCCCTTACCCAATCCTACCTCTAACCCACATGCACTTATATTTGCACACATAAACTTCCACCCCCTCTAACCCCCTCCCACTTAACTTAAAAATCCATGAATTCCATATTATGGATATTAGGCATTCAGGTCACACAAAGCAAATGTTCGACAATCTGAACATTTAACCTTTTAAATATAATCCGTACACACACACACACACACACACACACACACACACACACACAGATATACATATTAACAAAGAACACTGTTGCTGGCAAGGCATTATGTATTTTGTGATTATTGTCAGACAAGATAGAGATTTTTATGTTTGTGTCAATGTTAAGATGTGTGTGTGTGTGTGTGTGTGTGTGTGTGTGTGTGTGTGTGTGTGTGTGTGTGTGTGTGTGTGTGTGTGTGTGTGTGTGTGTGTGTGTGTGTGTGTGTGTGCGCGTGTGTGTCAGCCAGCCTGTACTAATGAACCTGTGTGTATACATAGGTGTGTGTTTGTGTACATGTAAACGTGTGTGCTTACACATATATATATCTATACACATAAGTGTAGGTGCAGTTGGGTTTGCAGATATGTGTGTTCTGCACGTGTGTATATGTGTGCACATCTGTATGCATGTTTGTGTGTGTGTGTGTGTGTGTGTGTGTGTGTGTGTGTGTGTGTGTGTGTGTGTGTGTGTGTGTGTGTGCCCATTTGTACATATGATCATGTGTGGTTATGAATATGTATACCTGTTTGAGCATTTGTATTTCTAGTGTCCCTGAATGTGCATGTGTTTTTGCAGTGTACTTGCATAAAGAAGATGCATGCTTCATCAGCTTCCTGGATTTTCTTCCATTTAGCCAAATTGTCATTCACGCCTATTGAAGTAATGGTCCTTAAATATTGTCTGTTTAGAATGTATAGCATACTAATGAAGAGGCCATAAAAATAAATTGTGTAAGTTCAATAATTAAAGTGCTTTTATCACCTGAATAATTTTTCACTTGTCCATAAATCTGTTACAAAAGATCCATTTTGTTTTGTTCGAACAGCTATTCCATAGTGATACCAAAGTGTGTGTTTATTCTCATGGTCAACATGTCCATTCTGCAAGCTGGACATTTACAGTGGTATGACAGTATACAGACTCATACAATACCATTTCCATTACATATTGTATTTAAAAAACATCAATAGTGCTATTAAAAATAGCTTAATGAGATGGAATGGCCATCTAGTTTCTTGCAGGTACCATCTAATCAGGTTAAAGAATGTAATAAAAGTTCTTAATCAAAAGCATGGGGACCGTCATTATATGATAGTCCTGGGGTTAAAATGTACAACATGTGACCATCAAATCCAAAAGAAAGGCTGTATTAGGTATACCACATCATTAATAGCATGTGCAAAACACCCTTAATAGAGCTTAGGCATTCAGCAGCAGAAGTTCCACTGTACAAATCTGAAAATAAAATGCTAAGGCAAGCATCATACGATGTGTAAGAATGAAGACTATGGCAGCAAAATGTATTAAACTCTGCAGCTTGTCTGGCCTTTCACATTGAAGGCTGCCTCTCTGCTACATGTAAATGTGATGTACGTAATGGAGGAGATGTAATTAATCTTTTTCAATCTGATCTGTGAGGAAAGCCTACAGTGCATGTCTGAGAGTCAGAGAAGAGTAAAGGGTGCTGAGTAACAAAGATTAGTTAGTCTGAAAGAAACTTTTTTCCCATTGCTATGCCTCTATGTGCCCGATCCTTAGTGTTTGTTGAGCACTGTGATAGCATTTCAGTTGATTCTGAAAGTATCTGCAATGCAAGAAAGTATTCATCTGTTTTTAAGAAGCACACGCATGTATACACACACACACATATATATTTATATATACATATATATATATATATATAGAGAGAGAGAGAGAGAGAGATACAGGTATATTTATTCTGAAAGCAGTGCTGTCTTTCAGTATTGTATATTATTTGTCTTATTTTTTTATTTATTGACATTTGTTTACTGGGAAAGCCTGACTTGGCAGTAACCCATTTTCAGCAAAGGCCCATGGAGAAAAGCTTCAACATATTACATGAAAGGAAAACAGTAGAATATAAGAAATATAAACATTTGATATGGATTGTCATTTGCACAAGTAAAATATAATGGAACAGAGTTGTAAAGCTTGTAATTTTTGCAAGTATAATGCAAAACAATATAATGGAATAGCCAAAGAAATAGTAAGATTGTCTAGTGCGAAAACTAAGTTTAATTTGTTTAACCTAGAGAAATGGAGAAAGAGAGAGACCATTCTGAAAACAAACATGAGACGTGAATGGGAAATATATGAACTGAAAATAAATTAAAATAAGCAAAGGTTAGTTGAGAAAACGATCATTACTAAGTTTGTAAAGATAGTCAGAGATGAGAGAGAGCAGAGTGGTTAGAAAAGAAATATGTTGTTTATCATTGGATCTTAAGGGAATGCACGGGGTACAATTTTAAGGAACTGTACTAAAAGCTGGGTAGACTGAAGGATTGTTTATTATTTTTTACTGTGATTAATTGGGCATGTGTAAGATGGAGAGGTAGCTCCAACCATTTTAGTTCCTTTAGTGCAGTACTTTGGTGACTGATGGATTTTTTTGCAGTAAAGGATGCAAACTTGCTCTAACATCATTAAAGTTAAGGTTTTTAGAAGGTTTGTAGATTTGCAGCTTGTAAGGATTAATGCTGCATACAGAAGTAATGGTAGTAGGTAAGTATTAGAATTTTAGGGTAATATCTATGATCAAGAAATATAGTATGAGATGTTATTTCACTGTTCAATGTTAGTGCTATTTAGGGAGGTGAGCTTCCTATGCTAGCTATGAAAAAAGAGTATTTTTTTTTTTTTTTTTTTTTTTTTTTTCAGGATTGAGCAGTAACTGACCATGTCTGAGCTAGCAAATGAGAGTATACTCATCTGTGTTTTGTATGAGATAGGCTTGCTGGGAAGAAGTATAGAGATTGTTGGTGAATATGTTAAATAGCAGGGGACCAAGAGCAGAGCCTTGAGATGAAACTGTGGTAACTGGCAGGATGCAAAGCCATTTAGCAGATTGTTGTCTATCAGTCAAGTAGATTCTGTACCAGATGAAAGTAGAACTCAAGAGGCCAAGTGGAGACATTTTTGTCAGGGTTTGCTGTGTAGTACAGTGTCAAAGGCCTTAGATAGGTCTGGGAAACATCAAGGAATAAAGAGGATACAAATTTGTCATTGTCCCTAGCTTTATTGATGGTGTCCAGGAAGGATAAGAGGGCAGTGGTAGCATTATATTCTGGGTGGAAGTCATGGTGTACAGGTGTCAAGAGTTGTGGTTGACAAAGGTTTTTAAGAAGTTGCTTGTGGCTACTTGCAGTTTCCTTACTTCCAAACTATACAATGACATATGAAAGAAACATGGTAGCACTACAAGCATTTCAAACCCAAGTGCATGAAGACACTGTGTTGAAGCCAGGGACCCAAGTGTCTTAGACCTTATATAGGCTCCATCTTGCACTGGAACTTGAATATGAGTTTGGAGAAGCAGTTGGAAATGGGGGAGGGTGTATGGACTAGGGCAGTAATTGCAAAAATAATTTTATATTCAGAGAGTGGAGTTTTAAGGTTGGAGAGTTTTCAGGTTAGGGAATGGGGAGGTGCTTTAGGCTTCAGAGTGGGAGAGGGTTTCTGGGTTAAGGAGTCAGAAGGGTATTTTAGGTTTGAGAGTGGGAAGGGAATCTTATTTGCTTGGAGCATGAGGGGAGTCTTAGGGTTATAGGACAATCAGGGAATGTAAGTTTGGGGGGGGTTGAGTCTTACAGCACATGAGCGAGGACTCTAGTTCATAACTGGGCAGGAGTTTTAGAGTTAGAGTTACAGCCCTGGTAGGGCCATGCAGTTTATAAATAGTTATAGGTGATCAGGTTAGTCAGATTTAGAGCACTCTTTACTGTTGTAAGCTACTAGGTGAACACGTGCAGTAAACCTAAGAAGCATAGCTGAGGTTCATGAGCTGCCTGCAAATCCTTTTCCAAAAAACGAGAATTACAAAAATACATTCATATACACATACATCTGCAATATGGCATTGTTGAAAAAAAGCATTACATTATTTAAGATTATTTGCATTTATTGATATTTTCCTCAGTGAAATTTTAAGCAGATTTTGTAGTGTCAACAAAGGTTAATTGTGTTTCTCATATATAACAAGCTACACAGAGTAATCATGTTTTTGTACTGAAGGTTTTGTCAGATGAGATGAGTTATCGGTGTTTCTTCTGCACTAAGGTTTGTAGGGCTGCAACTGTTTAATGATAAAATGAGCTGACCTGATGAACAGGGCTAAATTACTTAATGCTAGCTTCTATCAGAGCAACAGCAGCACTTGTTACTGTACGGCCCTGATATAGACAGAGACTTCATTAGCTCCTCAGCAGTCAGCACTGCTGAGATATGAAAGGCCCAGAACCCCTGTAGTCAGATATATTCTGAATACACAGATGAACAAGCTGACTCACATATTAACAATACTGTAGCATCTGACTGTTTCTTCTAGCTGACTGTGCTAGTTAGGAATGCAGAACTAAGATATACACATGTATCATTAGATCTTTACAGACCTGTTTGCAGGCAGTGTGCAGAACTAAGATATACACATGTGTCATTAGATCTTTACAGACCTGTTTTCAAGCACTGGTCTTTCTCTTTTGCACTCATATCTATAAAACAGATACTTTATGACACAATGCTTTCTTATTTTATCCTCAGTCCTTTTATGTATATCTTTGGATCTAAGCCATGTGGTTGCATGGTACATCACCTAATTTATCTGGCTCCTCTATTAGTTATTGACAATGTCATCTAGCTAATTAGCTAAGGTACTTGCTTTATACAAGCAATTCCAAGGAAACCAGAGGTTTCATTATCTTAGGCAGTCTGAGAGGTCATAGTTATCTGGCATTCCTGGAATTTACACATTGTGGATGAAAATAGTTCCAAAAATTCAGAACCGTGAAATTTATTTATTTATTATTATTTATTTACATTTGTTGACCGGGAGTGTCCGACTGGACGTAGGTCCATTTTTAGCGGAGGCCCGGGGAGAAAAGCTCCACAGTTAAAATAAACAGACAGTAGTTACATTGGATTACATAGCGATTAACAATTTAACATAGCAATTACTTACAACATATTTACAGATGAAGAACATAGTACATCAGTAGACAACTAGAATCTTTATCTGTGAAGTACATAACAGACATTAACAAATGTTGCAATGAGAAGTTCCTGCTGTATAATAAGTACTAGGCTTATGAGCATCTGAGCTTGCTATAATCGAGGTAGTTAGTGGAGTGGAAAGAAAGGTAGTGGTTGGATGGGGTGAGTGATATTAGAGTGGAAGTTGCAAGGGCAGAGCCAGCATGTTTTTAGGTGTGCTTTTCGTAAAGTTTTGAAGTGAGTGCATGATGGTATGGAGGTAAATATACTAAAAAAGGTAATTAAACTTGCGTGCTTACTTCTGATCCTGTTGAATGAAATAGTGGTTTGCAGTTAGAATATAAATGTATATGACTGCTGTTTATCCATGTTTTCATGGGATGCCTTAAAGTCTGAGTACCGTGCATTTTTAAATAATGCTGATAGTCTAATTTTTCTACAGGTAGTATTGTCTTTATGTTTGCATTTATCTACACATGGAGAAAAGTTGTAGTAAGATTACTGTGGAGTGTATAGGCCACCCTAAATCAGCTGGCCTTGGATTTTCACACACCTCAGTGCACCCTGCGTTCACTATTGACAGACATGGAGTTCTAGCTGCCCTTTTAGTGTACTCAGTCATCTTAGCTGCTAGGTACTTCTTAGTATGACCCAAACACATAGGCATGCAGACATACATACAGTATAGTGTCATATGTAGTAATTTTATGTCATTCTATGACAGATACCCTAGTGGGGTAAACCAGTGCCTCCCCCACTTCTGACCATACCAACAGTACTGCCTTATGTAGGGATGATTTATTTATTTATTTATATTTGTCTGGGTTACACATAATATTCTCAAAATACTGATTCTGTTCTCTGATTTGAGTTTTTTGAAATGCTATTCAGCTGAGCAAATAGGAACTGAATAATGGTGTAGTCATGCATCACAGGGGAGTTAATGGAATTTAAGTTTTGTACCTCTGCATTGTTTTATTTTCTTTGGTCATGCATGACTCAAATTAATTTTTCGTTTAGTTCAACCATCCCGTTCTAAGAAGCAAACAACAAACATATAAAAATAGATAAAATCAAATTAAAATAAAACGTGTGAGTATTATCTGCATAGCAGTGCCTGTGTATATGATATTTATGGTGTTTTAATCATGGGATCTTGGAACATTAGAAGCAATATTGCATACATATAAAGACCCATTGTTTTGTAAAATGCTGAAGCAATGCTGTGATTATTCTTCTGAGCATCCATACAGGAATGAATTTTGTACGTTGTTAATAAGTGCTAAATTTTTTTGAATCAGCTAATCTAAATGAATAAATGAAGTGTAGTCTGACATGCTAGCTTTCTATCATATATTCTAAAGGATGCAAAGCATCTTACTTTCAAAATATAGAAAATCCTCCCTATATGGGTATACTTCAGTTTAAAGAATACAATTGCCCTGTTCCTTAGATGTTTGCATAAACTAACAGAGTATTCCAACGACTGCACCTCAAGTCACCAATGCAACGAATGTCTGGTCTAAAAAACAATTTATTCAAGACTGAGCGCTTTCACCATCAATATGGCATCATCAGAGTCATTTAAAGTACTGACAAGTAATACAATATATACTCTCTCACATACCCCCACCAATTATTCATGACATCATAATTGAATCAATGCAATTGACTCACCCAATTGAGTTCTTGATGTTAAAAATTAACCCTCTACCCCCTCCAAGTAAATACAGAAAACATAACACTTGCATGAATGAAATCACTATACTGAAAAATGTGAACATTTAGACATTCAAAATTCATTTGGTGGAAAAACATATGAACATTTAAACATTCAAAATTCATTTAGTAGAAAAACACCTGTTTCCATTTATAACAGTAAGCAACCTATAATGTAGCTGATTTGTGTTTCAAAACTGGCTTCAAAGAAATGTTGTCATTGAGACCTGGATTTCTCACGGCATTCAATCGCAGTTGCCATTCAGTTTCCAAAAGGGCAACCCTGTTTTTAATGTCACTCTCCACACCAAAATACACTCTGTCAACTACAAAAAACAGGAATTTTATGAAGTTTGAGGGTGAGGTTTACCAACAATGTTCAGGCGTTGCTATGGGAGCGAAATGTGCCCCAGTGTTTGCCAATTTGGTTTTGTTGGCATGGGAAAGGGCATTTGTTTTTCCATCTAAATTCCAGCAGAGGATAGTGATGTACAACAGGTTTTTAGATGATTTACTCATCTTGTGGAAGGGAGATGAAACTAGTGCAAGTGAATTTGTTAACTATCTTGGTACTACCACGGGGTTTTTGAAGTTTACCTTTGTGTGGAACAAGGAGTGTATTAACTACTTAGACATTTCCATTGTTAAAACAACATCTGGCTTATCGAGTACTATCTTTAGAAAGGACAGCTACTCCAATTCACTGTTGCATTTTGGGAGTTGTCACCCCTTTCACCAGAGGAAAGGGGTGGCCAAGGGCCAAATGGCACGAATCTCCAGGCTTATTAGTGATGATGTTGTCTTTAGGGAAGAAATGTATAAGTTGATAGGTTTGTTTGTGGACCGTGGCTATCCATTAGAGCTATTATTGAAAATCAAAAGGGAAGTTTATAGAAAAAGAGGTTCGATCTATTCGCCAATACTCAAAATTGGCGTTGGCTCTGAGGTGATGGAAGCCGCGGGGAGAAGGGTGGACAACAGGTTAGATGGTACAGCTTTTGTTTTACAGTTTAATGATAAATCTGATGAGATTTGTGCATGTTTGAGGAGTGCATGGACTAATGTGTTGAGTATGGACATCAAGAATATTATTGGGGTTAAGCCATTGATTGTGTTTAGCAAAGGAAAAATGTTAAAGCTATTTTGGAGAAGGATTGTAGGCAATCTAGATTGAGGATGACAAAATGTGGGTCTTGCAAATGTTGTAGGTTTATTGCTGAAGGGGCCTACATTTGTGTATTTGGGTTTAGAAGAACTTTGGCCTGTCCAGGGGTATGTAGTTGTAGTACCAAGAATTTAGTTTATGTGGCCTCATGTTTGTCTTGTGACGCCTTCTACGTAGGAATGACTACTCGAAGGCTCAGGGACAGGGTCATGGAGCACATTAGATCTATCAAGAAAAAAGATGTGCACAATGCGTTGTACTTACACAGCAGCCACTGTCCTAACTTCAGTAAATTCCTGTTTTTTGTAGTTGACAGAGTGTATTTTGGTGTGGAGGGTGACATTAAAAACAGGGTTGCCCTTTTGGAAACTGAATGGCAATTGTGATTGAATGCCATGAGATATCCAGGTCTCAATGACAACATTTCTTTGAAGCCAGTTTTGAAACACAAATCAGCTACATTATAGGTTGCTTACTGTTACAAATGGAAACAGGTGTTTTTCTACTAAATGAATTTTGAATGTTTAAATGTTCATATGTTTTTCCACCAAATTAATTTTGAATGTCTAAATGTTCACATTTTTCAGTATAGTGATTTCATTCATGCAAGTGTTATGTTTTCTGTATTTACTTGGAGGGGGTAGAGGGTTAATTTTTAACATCAAGAACTCAATTAGGTGAGTCAATTGCATTGATTCAATTATGATGTCATGAATAATCGGTGGGGGTATGTGAGAGAGTATATATTGTATTACTTGTCAGTACTTTAAATGACTCTGATGATGCCATATTGATGGTGAAAGCGCTCAGTCTTGAATAAATTGTTTTTTAGACCAGACATTCGTTGCATTGGTGACTTGAGGTGCAGTCGTTGGAATACCCTGTTTGTTATCTCTTTGACCCTGTGTTGGGTTGTATTTCTGGTTTGTGGTGTTTGCATAAACTACCTTGGGCCATAGATGTAAAGCAAATAAAGCAAGGCCAGATTCTAGGGAGTTAACCATAAGAGGAATTTGCACCTGTTTGTGTGATGGCTATCAGTTCAGGATATTATGATTCCCTAAACATTTCATTCCTATTCCTTTATATGTAACAAGCTATGATGGTCAAATGTACAATTCTGACAAAGTATGGTACCACATCTATCCACATGCGTGTGTCACCATTGTACACAGCTACTTCAGACACATGGCTCTGCATTTGGCAGATGATATAAGGCTGCACAGAACAATGCACAGCTGTAGCTACTCTACACAGATGCTTTCTGCATTTAGATTGGTGTGTGGATTTCCATAATATTTCATGAAAACTTTTCTTTTTGCCATGTTGCCCACAACACTATGCCCTCGGCAGACATTGTAGAAACATAAGGTCTCTGTACAATTTAATGTGCATTACAAAGCACTGACGTTAAGTATTTATAAGAGTTCCATTCCATCCCATCTGAAGCCCTATTTGTGAGCTACAGTTTACAGTATAGCATTATCCTGGCAACTTGATAAAATCATACACCAAAGCATTTGGCAACCTTTCTGAATCAAGTTTTCTGCAGATAATCTTTACTTGGTCCACATAATTTTGCACTTTCTCAGATGATTTCCCACTCTTCATAAGGGTTGCCATCTGCTTATTGCATAATTTTATGAGTTCTGTTACTATTTTTGACTGCATATCCTCTTTAGGAAAATGGATTCTCCTTGTAAAAACTAAGGAATGCACGCAGAATTCCTTACAATGTAAAACT
The DNA here is from genome assembly GCF_019279795.1 of Protopterus annectens. NCBI lineage: Eukaryota > Metazoa > Chordata > Ceratodontiformes > Protopteridae > Protopterus > Protopterus annectens. The sequence goes on along the minus strand of NC_056725.1, from coordinate 1,945,464,268 downwards.
GAATTCTGTTTCAGCTACAGAAGTGAAAATACCATATTCTAATCTTTGTTCTTACTGAATACAATACGTTTGCATTTCCACAGACTGTTACCTTTTGTATTATACAAACACAAATACACACACACCTATGTTTACACACACACACACACACACACACACACACACGTGCACGAGTATACATGCACACACGTGCATACACACAAACATATACAGAAACACAAATGAAAAGTACACACATTGCCCTTTTTGTCACTTGGGACAACACAGTTAACTTTTCTTCAGTCCAGTCTTCCTGGGCATATCCTATATTTCTAAATCTACTTTTGAGAAATGAGTAGGACAGTGTCTGCTTTCTAAAAAAAGCACAACTTGTGTGCCATACTTTTTATGAACAGGAAAGCATTTTCCTTACAGCTTGCCATAGCCTTCAATATATGCTTTTATTTGCCAGCCACAAACGTTCTGCACCTAAGAATTTACATTGTATGCCTATTTACTTATTGAATTGTGTTTACCTTATATGAATGAAATGGTGATCATTTATTAGTCAGACTTAGGAGAAAAACAATGAATTCAGAGATGCAAAACAGTGAATGAAAATGCATTTACTAGCAAACTAGTACATATAAGCTGTTTAAAAGCAAATGTTGAAAATAGCAAAAGAAAATTAAAATAATTTCTGCATTTTTGATGAGGTCCTAACCCTAAATCTAATGGCTAATGTGAGCATGTGTGTCATTATGGTGCATCCTAAACTCCCCTGCAAGTGTGTGTGTGTGTGTGTGTGTGTGTGTGTGTGTGTGTGTGTGTGTGTGGGGGGGGGGGGTATTTACATGTACATGAATCTGTTATTGTTTGTATGCATGTGTGTGTGTGTGTGTGTGTGTGTGTGTGTGTGTGTGTGTGTGTGTGTGTGTGTGTGTGTGTGTGTATGTGTGTGTGTGTGTCTCTAGACATGATCTCATTTATGCCCATTGAGGGTCACCAATTTGTATCTGCCAATGCTAGTCTTGGTCCTGGTCATCTCAGTGCCTTTAAATCTCCATTGCATGATGAGGACTGGACAAAAGGAAACAATACTCCCTACCCCCAATATGGGTAAACCGGCATAGGCTGCTTACTCACATCTTTCCCCAGAACCAGAGAGTTAGGTCTTCTGGTACCCTGTGCAGTTCCCCGAACTGGCACACCCACAGTTCAATGTTAAGCAGCAAATATCAAACAAACAAAACAAAGTTTTACCAAAGTTGATGATGCCTAAAGGGCTCTTCTACTTTTAAACCATAGCATACTGCTTGGTGTAAGTGTAGCGGCCCTACAGTTAAACCACCAGACACTGACCACTTCAGCATTCAAAACATTCCTTTCATGTTTTCAGTGGTGCAAGGGCGGCCATGGTGGTGCAATGGTTAGCATTGTCGCCTCACAGCAAGAGGTTCTCCGGTTCAATCCTTGGCTGGGGTGCCTTCTTTGTGGAGTCTGCATGTCCTCCCTGTGATTGCGTAGGTTTTCTCCGGGTGCTCTGGTTTCCTCCCACATCCCAAAGACATGCTGTAGGTGGATTGGACACTAAATTGCCCCTAGGTGTGAGTGTGTGCATGTGTGTGCCTTCCATGGAAGGTTAGGCTGGCAACCTGACACCATAAAACTCTACTGCTAATCATGAGCAGACAGGTGATCCGCTGTGGCAAACCCTAACCGGGAAAAGCCAAAAGGAGAAGAAGAATTAAATAAAAACGTGCTTTTGACAGCATTTTTAAAATATATATTAAAATAGTCATATCTCCTTAAAGTGCATGCCACAAATTATGTCTAATAAAAAAATATGTTGATAACTCAGAGACAATTTTCAGTTCTATTATTATTAGAAAAATATTATGATTACCCAAATACAAAAATAAACAATTTTTCTGCTATATACATCGCTTATGCTGAGCACATAGAATATGTCTTATCACCACCAAATTATCTAAATTTGAAATCCCGATTTGCTGTTTCCCTAAAAAAAGAATTTGAAAATAGATGAATGCTGAGTGCTTTAATATCATATTATATTATTTATACTTATGATGCATGTTAATGGGTAGTGTCTGGAAAGAACCAAAAAAAAAACAATTCATGAGCAAACTGATTTGGCATAATGGTATGTTTCTCTGACTGTAGTGCACAGGGTCCTTGGTTCAAGACTTGCCAGTGAAATGCATGGTGGTAACACAACATTTTGAACCTATAGGAAATACACCCCGGGGATCACTTCTGTGTCTCTGCTCGACAGTGGCACAGGAAAATAACTTTCTTGGGTGGCATAAGCCAGGGGACCTTGTTGGCTAGGCTTATGTAGACCCTTGGGCCGATAGCCTAGTACCTACCTATGAACAGGATCTTCTGTTTTGCTATACTGTATTTATGATGGCAGATCAAAAGCTTTATCTTCTTTAAGACCTTTTAATTTCTCTCTCTCTCTCTCTCTCTCTCTTTATCAGGCTAGCACTGTGATTATAGAATCATAGGTTCATAGAGGTTACAAGACAACTCAGCCACATAGGAATTACCACATTGCCAGTACCCACTGTTAGGCTTCACCTCCCTTTTTATGATGGGCCAGGCCAGTCATACTGAGGTTGAATTTATGAATACATATCCAGTTGTCCAGCTCATTTTTAAAGGCAGGCAGTGTAACACACTACTTAACTTTGAAATAAATCTTGTTCCAAAAATGGGTAGGCACTGCACTACAGATTTATCCCTCCTCTTTGTCTTATTTATTTGATGTAATATATTTAGATCTGGCCCAAGAGTTAGTAGAACTATTTGTGTTTTGAAGTTATTAGAGTTCTTGGACTACTGGATCCCTTATAGCTATAGAAGCAAAGAAGAATTCACCCTATGGAGTCTATATAACACTGAATATAGAGCTATAGTCTCCAGTCTCTCTTGGTAGCTAAGGTATTTTGAGCCCTTGATCTTTTAAGTTAAGAATCTCTGTGATCCTTCCAATTGCTTTATATGGTTAGTAAATTACATCCCAAAGATAGCATTGTACTTTATTAAGGGTCTAATCAGTGCAGAGCACAGGAAGGTTATAGTGGCAATACCTTTTGCAATCAGCTGAGTAAAAAGATTTTCTAACCACTGTTGCAGCATTATAATCAAACAAAAGGGAGATATCTACCCAAGTACCCAGGTCTCTCACTACTGTCTAATCATGAAATTGTGTGTCAGAGGGACTTAATGATAACGCCCAGCTTACAGTTATCAAAAAACTTTGTTAACCAGAGATCCTCATTTAATATATAAAAATCTGACACTTAGATACCAAATAGCAGAGGTCCCAGCACAGATCTCTGATGGACTCCATTGATCACAGTCATGCTGTTGCTTAATGCATCCTCTATTCTTACTGTGCAATTCATGCCCCTAAGCCAGTTGGCTATCCACCTAACCATGTGTGGGTCAGTTCAGAGCCCTTTCAGCTTGTTTATTATATGTGCATGCTGTACAGTGACAAATGCTTTGGCCAGGTCAAGATGTGTTGCATGGGCAACTTACCTGCATCCCCTCAAGAACGTTTATTCCATTTATCAGACAAGGTCTATCCCTAACAAAGCCAAACTGCTGTGGGTTAATTCGGATAAGATTTTTCACATCATAATTAAATAGGTTATTTATAATGTATTCCATGATTTTGCAGATAAGACTCAGACTGATGAATTAATAATTTTCTGGATCAGGGATGGGGCCACCCTTGTAGAGTGGCATCATAACATATGTACACCACTTCTTTTGGACAAAGTCTGTTGATAGGTTTAGGTTAAAGATTTTGAGGAGTGAGTCTACCAGTGCTTGCTTCGCACAATTTATTAGGCAACTAGGCATATTGTCAGGCCCCATGGATGAGATGTTTATTTGTTTTGGAGAGTGATTTCAGTTCATGTTTTTTCTTTTTTTTTTTTTGCTTTTTTTTCGTCCTTAATTTTTGATTACACATTTTTCTTAACACTTCAAGAAATACTGTAAATTAGGTTACACTGGCCTTCAAAAATAGTTTACTTGCCATGAGTCTGCCAACACAAATTCAAAATTCATATTCTGCTTTATTTCAATAAAGTCTGTATCTACAATCGCTTGCTCTTGGATAAAAGAAAAAAAAACAACTACATGTTTTCCCAGCTCTGTGTTGGTCATTTTCTTTTGTTTATTTGGTTGCATAATAATGCTTACAAACTACAAGGCCTAAGCCCTGGTGATCCAGTATATTTTATTTACTAATGTTAGGTCTTTAAGAGTAACCTAAAGATAGGCAAAGATTGAACACTCGAGCTTCAATTGCCCGTGTTTCAACCCATCAACCAGTGAGGGATGTACACATTGGGAAGATGACAAGTACACACACATTAAAGTACAATTTCCCTTACAAGCACACAGTGATCACAGTCAGTTTGGGGCTGGTTTCTCCCTCTTTCTCCAGATCCCCAATAGGACTCCCCACTGGTACAGCTATAGGGTTAAGATCTCAGCCGAGTGGCCAAGTTAAGACCTCCAGCACCCTTTCTGTCCAGCCAGTGCTTTGTGTCCCTGCCCAAGTAGCTGACACACACACACACTTTGAGATTTGATTTATATACAAACACAAACACACACCTGGGAAAGGCTGGCACAGGTTTACTAGCTACGCTCCCTTCTACCCACACTATAAGGTAGTACCAGCTGCCACCAGCCACTACTTACTTATCAGCTACTATAAGGCCCTTACCAAAGGGTGTCCAATCCTACTGTGTAATGTTACTATTATCCAAATGGTAAGTGTGACCAAGACTTTCAAGGCTATTTAGGAGTGGCCTGTACAGTGTTACCAAATACATATGCAAGTACTGTAAGAGCTTAAATATCTTTAAACAAACCAGACACAATAAAAAGGTTTAAATATATTTAATAAATAATAAAAGATCAAGAAAATACCCAAACAACACAGTAACTATAGAGTTCAGAATCACAAGAAATGTTTTAAAACAGCATTGCAGGACATTCTCAAATAACTGCAGAAAACATCTAAACTAATCTTACTATATTCCTATCTATCTCCAAAAGAGATACTGTGCCAAAATCTTACTTACAAAGCAACACACAGGCAGAAGTGCTGAGTGAATGTTTCTAGGTCCAAGACAAAATACAAAATGCACACACTCTGAGAGAGTTCCCAAATTAATATCAAAACATTATTGCTGGGTTAGCCTAGATGACATCATTCCTTGACACCTGCTTTCAGTTCCCAGGCTAACAGAAACTTAACAAATTCAACATTTCTATGTGAAAAATATATATCTCTCAGATGTTTGCCTAGAACTGGAAGTCATAAAACAATTAACACTTTTACATTTGAAACCTAGTAATTATTTCTTTTTCCAGACAATAGGAAAACCTCTAGCTATAGACATTGTGTTTGCTTGCTGCACTAAAACTGAAATAACACAATTGTAAAATAATTCACTTATTTTCTTGAAGTTTTGCAAGTTAACTCTGTATATTCCAACTTCTATTATTAAAACATACATTTGCACAGGTATATAATTTATTACATTTCTGTTCTTTTCCAGTAGGGTACACTGTGGATACATTTTAGCTCGGTACTTTATAGAATTTCTGCACCAATAGTTTAATATAGACATAACATGTAGTTCTCTTACATTTGTAAGACAAGCATATGAATCATATTAATATTCACAAATGACATGGAATTACTTACAAAATTCCAGGTAGCTGGGCTGGCAGCATCACAAGTTGTGCCAGCAGTGATGCTCTTTTTGGGGAAATTTCTCCCTGATTTGAGTTGGACCGACTGTGGAGTTGGTATATATATATATATATATATATATATATATATATATATATATATATATATATATATATATATATATATATATATATATATATATATATATATATATATATATGTTTGGGGGTGAGAGGCTTGCCTCCTTACAAAAAATGCTTAAAAAATGTTTTTTGGTGAATGTGGTTCAAGAATTCTGATCTTCAGTGCAATTGCTTTTGTCTACTCATAGTTCATAGGCAGTCTGCCCTTTTGGGGTATTTTAAGCTTTCCCTTCCAAAGGCAGGAATCAAATCCTGTATCTTGCATCTATGAAGTAAACACCTTAACCATTATACCACCCCCCAAACACAATTCACATACTAGCTAGGATAACTATTTATGTTCAAGACCATATATGAAAGTGACAGTGAAACTTTAAAAAGTAATTAGGTTCTCTCTCCAAAACATATGTTATGCATATAATGTGAAAGCATCCTGCATTGCTGCTGATATCCATAGAATAAATGTAATTACAGTTACAGTTAAATTTCTTTTTGTATGTGGCATTTACCTTGAATGTCTGAGAAGGTAACCAGCCTGATGTATTCAGTGACCCTCTGTTCTACTAGAAGATGAGTGTTTGTACCACTACATACTGAGCTCACTAAACCTCTTATATGACTAAGGTATTCAAAGGCTAGCAGAACCTCATCTTAACAAGCAATTATCGGTTAAATGCCTGCTGCTCTATTACAAATGTCAGCAGGGGCCCCTGAGGAATGTATCTGCTTTTAGCTACTTGGTCTAAGTATCAAAATGCTAAGTTCTCTTAAAAAAGCAAAAGTATCGTAACAGATACGTATAGCCACCAAGCAGAAAGATCTATCCAAAACACAAAAACATATTTGCAAAAACATATGCAATCTCTTTGTCAAAGCATGATTGTTAGATTCTGTTGCATGTATTATTTTTCTTTTCCACTGATTTTATCTATTAATTTGTTCCCTTAGTTAGCACATGTTTAATTTTCAAGTTATTTCAAGGCACACACGCACATGCATCGGTTTGCACTCAAACAAGGGGTAAACAGCCAAAATCCATATAAAATGACATTCACACAAAAAGTTTCAAAAGTGTAAATCTGCGTATGGCAAACATTTTAATGTATCTAACTAAATGTTTCTACCCCTTGTGTCTGCCAGCCATCAAACCGTTGTCCTGGGCGGCACATTCTTGCCTCTAATCTTCTTCAGCCAATATAGAGATCAGATTTCCAGACGATCACCTACAGCAGAAGAAGTTCTGGTCGTGTCCTCAACTTAAAAGCATCTGAGCCTCACAAGTGGTACAGCTGATGGACAGCCATTATCCAGGACTTTATAACAGCTGCTTTCATCACTTTTATCCCCATTCCTCAGGAGATCCCCGTCTAAATTTTCACCACCTGCTGTCCTTCTCCCAGGGACCTGAGAGTGTCACTTCTCTCCCCCCAAGACCAGGGTAATCTGCATTCAAATGAAAAATTCTAATTGCCTGAGAACTCACTGCTGACGCATCAGTGATCAAAAGCCATCATGCCTTCTGTTCAGAACTGCTCTAGGTTTTCATTTATTTATTTTTCATATGGGATCTAACCCTGGTGGATAATACATATGTGCCATAGTCTACACAAGCGCTTGCATTGCTTTCCTCAATGCATACGTGCTTCAACGCATCATCTGCCTTACAGAACCAAGGACTTGCTGCAGATCAGATTCTTTAAGTAATATGTGC
>NC_056725.1:1945396683-1945451683 GCF_019279795.1 Protopterus annectens | reverse complement strand
TAACCAATCCTTTTCAGTCAAACATTAAATAGCTCATTTAAGTCCTGCCTTCTTATAAACCTCATTCCTCCCCTGTATGCATTGTTCCCACAATTCCTATTTTTCCTATGTAGTTTGCTCCTACCTTTTTCTAAAGATCTCAGTTCCAGTTGTTTTATCTTTGTTACTATAATCACTGCTTCTAACATAGTTGGTTTAGATTTTGATTTCCATTTTCTAGTAACAGCTTTTTTGGCAGCCACCATAATTGGAGACAGCAAGACCTTAACATGTATAGGCAATTCCGATTCTGTAACATAGCTCAGAAAAATCATCTCCCTCGTCACACCAATTTGCCCACCCAGCATCTCTGATAGTGCATCCCGGAGGGAATCCTTATAGTCTGCCAGCTCACTGCACTCCCAGAAAATATGTTCCCAATTACCTCTTTCTTCCCTGTCACATCTCCATAGGTTCATAGGTAGGTACTAGGCTATCGGCCCAAGGGCCTACATAAGCCTAGCCAATAAAGTTCCCTGGCTTACGCCACCCAAGAAAGTTATTTTCCTGTGCCACTGTCGAGCAGAGACACAGAAGTGATCCCCGGGGTGTATTTCCTATTTCCCATCCACTCATCAAGATTTTTCTTGAAGAGTGCTAATGAAAAACTTTGCTTGACATAGATGGGTAGCCTGTTCCAGAGTATGGGAAGTCTCTGGGACAGGAATCTATCCCTCCAGCATGTCCTGTTTATTGTGGCAACATTTGCTATCTACCTGAGGAAAAATTCTCTGGAGCCTACTTGGGGTATAAAATATATATGTAAACATTTCCAAGGAAAAATCCTAAATCTTCTAGACTTTGTTGCATATTTGGGAGACATACATATACACCCCCATTGTTTCTTTGTGAATTCCTTATCCAGTCTCTCTTCCCAATCCTTTATAACCTCCTCTGATTGATTCTTATAGTTATGCAATATTTTATATGCTCTAGTAATTATTCTTTTTTTTAATGGCAGCTTCTTTTGTAGATTATACTAAAAACTCTACAAGTGCTGGTATTTCATTCAGGACCACCCCTACCCTCAATTTCTTTCTCTTTGCCTATACTCTGATATCAATCCTTGATATCTCTAACCTGCAGTCCAAATAAATTCTTGGCATCTTCCAATTCTATCATTTTTCACTTTCTAAGTTTTTGCTCCCAATACCTTGGTTCCTTTGTCAGGTTTTCTCCAATAAATTTCAGCCTCTCTTGCCTATTGTCTATATCCAATTGCAGTCATCCTTATTGTTTTCTTAACAGTTTCTTAACTGTGCATGGTACCTTCCTTTTCCATAACTTTCTCTTCCAGACTATCCTGATCATGTGACATTCTCATCTTTGGTAGTTGCTGGAGAGTGTTTATGTGGCTGCTTTTAAGAAGTCCGTAAAGACCTTTTTTATTTGAGAAGGCTTTTGTAGTTATGAATTAAACAATAATATTGACTTTATATATGATTATATTATTGCTTATCTAGTTTAATTATATTTTATTAATGAAGCATCTAGATAGGCATGATTCAGATAATGCCAATATCTTCAAAAGGCTGGGTTATCAGAACACCGGGTATTAATCCAGGAATCTTCAATGAGAGAAATAACTGTAATAGGAAGCATATTTTAATATTTCCACATGTAAATGCTTTACAGATGATGTTTGAGTATTGCATAAACGTATCTCATTCATATCCTGTTAGAAAATAAAGATAGCATGTGTCAGGATATTAGAACCTATATAAATGAGGAACATTTTTGAGTGATAAGAAGGTATAACATGTTTAAGATATTAGTGATTGTCTTACATTAGTAAGAATGATATTAAGAATAAGGATATTTCTGCATGCAAGAATTGCTCAGAATGCATCATGTAAATGTGCATCTGAGATGCAAACTTTATATACCCAGTGTCACATTATAAATATTTATTATAGGCTTATGCTGTTATGGATATAATATGGTATATGTTCATAGGTTCATAGGTAGGTACTAGGCTATCTGCCCGAGGGCATTTTTAAGCCTAGCCAGAGTGTGTCGGCTTTTGCCGCCCCATTGATTAATTAACTGAGCCTCTGTCAAGCAGAGCCAATGAAGTGATCCCAGGGGTGTATTTTCTGTTACCCATCCACTTGTCAAGGCTTCTCTTGAAGAGTGTTAGTGAGGGGCTCTGCCTAATGTAGTTAGGAATTTTGTTCCAAAGCATGGGGAGTCTCTCATGTGATTCATATTCACCTTCCATATGTTTGAAAAGACAGCTGTACAGTCAGGCAAACAATTTATGAATATCTCCATGCAATTAAAGATAAGTAAGATAAAGTATTATACAAGTATTTTACTTTATATAACTTTAAAAGCTATTTTTAGTCAGAGACCTAGCTTTTTAAAAAAATGTTAAAAATGGTAATCTGAATAATGACTTAAAATACTGAGAATTTAAATGTAAGTCTGCATTACACAGCAGTCATTTTTCATGGTTGATGGAATTATACATAATAAACCTCTTATAAAAATAAAAGCTTTGTAATACTAATTTCAAATTTTTTATTTATTTTATTTAACATTTGTTGACCGGGAAAGTCCAACTAGGTTCCACAGATCCTGTTTTCAGCGGAGGCCCAGGGAGAAATGCTCCAGAAGCATGTCTTTAGAATGTGGGAGGAAACCGGAGTACCCAGTGGAAACCCACGCGAACACAGGGAGAACATGCAAACTCCACACAGAAGGCACCCCAGCCGAGAATTGAACCAGAGAGCCACTTGCTGTGAGGCAACAGCGTTAACCGCTGCACCACTGCGCCGCTCAAATGTATTTTATTATGCTAGTCCTTGAAATTGCTTTTAATTGTATTGTGTGCTGTCCTCTGTAAGCTAGTTCATTGAACAGAGGTCTTTTTTACATTGAAGACGAATGTTGCAAAATCACTTGCTACTCAGGAACATATGAATAATACCGAGCAAGCAGTCACAGTTACCTTAGGATACCTAGCCATATACAGTTTTAAGCAGACAAACTTAAAAGTACTTGCCAGACTTGTCAGTCACTAAATACCCCGCTTACCACATGTGCATGTGTGGTGGGGGTTACTAGGTATAATGTATGAATTTGTTCCAGTGGGCATGACCAAGTAATTGGTTATTTTCTGATTACAGTTACTGTTTAACTCATTAGTTAATGCAATATTATGACAATACACTGTGACAGTGAGTGGGTAATTCACATTTCATTTAACAAGAGGGTTACTTGGTCATCACCAAACTAAAGACATTCACTGTATGAAATTCCCAGAATCCTGTCATAGGTTATTAACACTCAAACCTTGGACCACAGCATTAAAGTTCATTAGCAGGTCATACTCACCACCAAACTATGAGGCAGGACATGGTCACTATAGCACTACTTGTGAAATTGTTGTGTTAATTTAACATGCATGCACACATAGATGTACTCAGGCACACACACACACACACACACACACACATATATATATATATATATATATATATATATATATATATACACACACACACACACACACACACACACACACACACACACACACACACACCCATGCAAGCACTTGTGTTTGCATTTTTTAGGAGGGGTCACAACAACTACAGCCTCTATACTTCTGTCCTCTAGCTTTCCTTGTCCCATAACTTCAGTTCCCAGTGTCAGCATCTCTTATATAGCTTTAACTCACATTCTACGTTGGTGCCATGAGGGAAGAAACCATATACACAAGGGTTGCATGACTATGTCCTCCTTTCTGGATGGCATGCTGTGACCTAGTGGTGGGAGACTGTATTCACAGCCATGCTAATATAACTTCTACATGACAGCAATAATGGCTGTCATCCAGGGGGTAAAAAGCCTTCAGTCTCTCTGAAACATACCCCTCCCCACAGGATGGAGGTCTGGGATTGGTTTATGTAGGTTTTCCTATCCATTCATCCATCTGAACAGTCCAGATCTGGTGTCACATGTTGGACACAGGGGATACAGATGAATGCAGTATTATGCATGAGTATGCTAACTCCTCTTCGGCTTGCTTTACTGTTACGCTACACTTATACTAGCCTGCCTGCCCGGGTAACATTTCACAAAATTTGAATCTGATATACAAAAGGAAAAACAAAAAATAGCACACTCTGGAAGAGAGGTTCACTTAGGTAATAGAAACAGGTAATCAACATATGTAGTAGACAATTTTTGTTCTTCATTTGTAACTTGCTAGTTGCTGCAGAAAGTACAACTTGGTGATGACATGTCCATGTAATGTTGTATGCATTATTATCAGCTGATTTTTAACAATTGTTGCTATATACTACTTCTACATCATCTACTATTCTAATATTCACATTGGTCCTCAGGACTGTACATCATATTGATGAAAAATGTACTTATTGTCTTCAATAGTGATATCCATGAGATCTCAAGGTAACAGTGAATTTTAAAATCCTCCTATTTTAAGAATGGACTCCTATGCCATTGATGTTGCAGTACTTGGCAGTCCTTTAAATTTGAATCAGTCCATTCTGTTTCTGATGCAGTTAGTTCTTTAAGCAGGTGGCTTTTTCTCTGACACTCCACATTTCTAGTATTTTTGCAATGGGATACCAAAGCAGCCTGGCTATACGTACTGCCATTCTTGTTGACTATGCTATTTCCATACACACCCATGCAGAAATAGGAAACTTTGATCATTGTTGGTGTGAAGTGTGAAAAAGGTATTAAAGTCTGAGAAGCTACTTCTTTTGACAAAAAAATTACAGGCATCATCATGGCAGTGTAAATCGTCTGCTGTTTAGTATGCTGTGGCATTCTAGAGATTTAATGTGGTTTTAAGTGTAGCATTAACACATCTTTTATCTCTGAGGTGATAACCAGTTATATGTTTTCTGAACCTGTCCATCTCAGAAACAAGTCCATAATAATAAATGATGACGGCGTACAGAAGGCAGCAGTATCAGTTATGGTGATTTCCTTCATAAATGGAGAGATAATGGAATAAACATGATCTGTTATTTGCCCTGCTTATGATTATGCAGTCATATTTATCTGTCTTTTCTATTTCGTTTTATATGTGAAAGTATATTTCAGGTGCTGATTTTAGCATATGTCTTCTTAAATGTCCATTCAAAACATCTTTGTTTCTTTGTCTTACTTTTGTTAATAAATACCTTCCCTCTCTCTTCTTTATAGTGGGGTCAGTTTATCTGACTACCCTTTCGAGCATGTCTAGCATGCTGTTACTCAAAGTACTCATTGGAATTCCTTGCATCAGATGACTTTGTTGAATGGATCACTGCACATTGAATTGATTTCATGTTTTCATCATGATTGGTTAGATTTACTTAAACATTTTGAAACTGTATTCTAGAGTGCATATGGGTGACGTCTGTCATGTGTATGGCTCTTTAGCAATTCTGCTATAACATTCCTTTTGGTGCCATGTTTTGGAAAAAAGACCATTCTTGTTTAAAAAATAAACCGCTGAAATATATTTTGAAGAATACATAAAATTGCCAGAAGGTTTGCATTCATACACTGTTTCTGAATCTTGTAGTTCTGCTGCCAGAAATGGCACATGTCCTGTTATTTTAACAGACCGAATTTCACATTATTTTCTGTTAGTACTGAATCTTTAATAATGCCCCTTACTATCAAACGGGCAATATAAAATTCAACAAGAGCCTTTTAATTTCAACAATGATCTAACAATGTCATTTATAAGACTGCGACTATACACTGCTGTGTTTCAAAATTCACTGCCAGTATCTTTCTTTGGGCACTTGAAGATGTGGTTCTAGCAGTATGCCAAAGAAGCTTGACCATGAAAAATCCTACCACATATGCCTTTGCATCTGTATTCAATTTCTGAGCTAGGTTAGGAAACTTGTCAAGTTAACTTCAGCTATGTTATTGGTTTTATAATTAATTACATCAAGGTATTTCTTACTTTTTAGAAATAATTGTTTTATGACTTGGGCAATAACTAAATTGTCAACTGTTTGTTCATTAATCTTTGAAGTATTTCATATATTGAATGTGTTTACCTGCTGCTGTGTAGTATGTGAAATGCATCTATGAAACATGAGTTGTATAGACAGTATGACAGCCCATCTTCAGGCTATTTGTGACATATAATTTTTCTCATTGACCCAGTTAGCTGATAGCTTTACCAAAAAAAAGGAAAAGTATTCTGAACTGATCTCTAATTCATCTAATTTGTCAGTCTTTATTTCTGTTTATTAATAATTTTAGATCTATTTCATAAGTCTGTTGATATATTTAAGAGGCATGCAATGGGAGTTTGAAAATATTTTCTTTGAGTGGCTCTGCTTTTTTGGCAATGCAAATATTATTGTATATATACTCTTTTAACATAACTTGAAAACATGAATGCCATAAACTTAATATATATAAATTTCACTTATTAATTTACTTACAATTGGGGTTCTTCATTTGGCATTACTGTGTCATATCTGTAGAATTACCTGCTTTCACCCACATAACTGTCAGCCTTTTAAGTCACTAGAAATGAAAACCGTGTGTGGAATATGTCAGCCACCACTATAGCCTGTCCTATTCCTCTGATTTCCTTTAGGTCTGGACATTCTTCTTTTGTACATGAGCTTGAAGATGGAGTCAACACAAAGGACAAATAACACAATTATTTGCTTGTGTTTGTTTATTTGTATGTTTCTATTGTTTCATCCTGTTTACATTTTTCAGGCAAAGATAAGGCATTTCTTTTTTATAAAAAGATTTGTACCTTCTCTGCATCAAGGAAATTACTTCAGCCAGTTCAGCCTTACATTTGTAGAACTAGTAACCCAAAGGAGTTACACAGATGAAAGATCACAGGGATGCCCCAACACATTTTTTACTTTCAGATAAAGGCAGTGCTTCTACAAGACAGGCCAGACAAATGCATCCTGCTCCTGTCACTCTCACACATCCACACCCACCATAATATACGTAATATCATATCATACTACTATGATATATGTAATATCATATCACATCACCATAATATATGTAATATCATATCACACCACCATAATATATGTAATATCATATCACACCACCATAATATACGTAATATCATATCATACTACCATGATATATGTAATATCATATCACATCACCATAATATATGTAACATCATATCACACCACCATAATATACGTAATATAATATCATACTACTATGATATATGTAATATCATATCACATCACCATAATATATGTAATATCATATCACACCACCATAATATATGTAATATCATATCATACTACCATGATTTGTAATCCGCGGTGGTGCAGCGATAGCGTTGTTGCCTCACAGCAAGAGGTTCTCCCGTTCGATTCTCGGCTGGAGTGCGGGGAGTGCCTTCTGTGTGGAGTCTGCATGTTCTCCCGGTGATTGAGTGGGCGTTCGAAAGACATGCGTAAATGGGTGTACCTTCATTGAAGGTTGGACGTCGAGCTGGCACCTCGGCATTCGCGAAAATCTACTGCCAATCATTAGTGGACCGGAGTTCTGCTGTGGCGGCCCCTAACCAGGAAAAGCCAAAAGACAAACAACAACAACTACCATGATATATGTAATATCATATCACATCACCATAATATATGTAATATCATATCACACCACCGTAATATATGTAATATCATATCACATCACCATAATATATGTAGTATCATATCACATCACCATAATATATATATAATATCATATGTGCATCATTTTGTAGTAGGCAATCAATCCAGTACTTCATTAGCAGCATAACCATAAAGTTCCATGATTTGTTCACTTTACCAGGAAAGGGTAAAATGGAAGCCCTGGGGTGAGTTTATGGACTCCCACCCGCTCAGTTTTGTTTTGAAAAGAGTTAGTGGAACTGGTATCTTCCAGATGGAAAGAATATTTTTAGAAAAGATTTCTATCATTCTGTGAAGCTCTTTTAATACCAAAATATAGATTTTAAGTCATCTGAATGAGTGTTGTCTGTACGTGTTTAGATCTGGGTTTAGTTTGTACTTTTTGATTACTCCTAGGTGAATTCCGTTGCATTAATTTGCTTCTGTACCACAAATTCCTTAACTATTGACAATTGATATCATACTGTATTAAATGTTTATTGCTGTCCATTAGTATTTAGATCATGAGCTTTTATCTGTTAGTTTCACAAGTTTTTGACATCTTTGAATCACCTTTTAATGAATTTATATAACTCTTTTCTCAGTTCATATGGGGAAAGGGAGAAAAGTTCTAACATCAATGTTTGAACCAACATTGTACTTAATAATGTTAGGTGTCATAAAAAACTGTAATTCCTGAGCTGATGGTTGTTATTAATCTGTAGTCTACCTTCTAGTTTGTAGCATGATTCTTTCAAGTTGGTTTTACAAATTTTACAAAATGTTATTTAAAGAAATGTGTGCTTCCTAGTGCAAAACCAACTTTATACGTGATATGTAAGTTACAAAACGATGGTTTCTGTTATCCTGTTAGAGGAATACACCTTGGTTCTTTCTATTTACAAACATGATAAGAGTTGATGACACATTATAAATCTATTTCACCTTAACAAAGACAAACATCTGAAAGTTACAGTATTCAGTTATTTAGATAGTTCCTCTGCTCTTATTTCAGATAGCCTGAATGAAAACACTAGATCTAATGTTCATATCTTTAGGACACAGTGGCAAGTCCTCATTTTCGGGGGGGGCACAACTTTTTCAGTCTGCAATACTAATTTCTAAACTACTTTCAGTGGTTTAATAAAAGCCTAACCCTACCACTGCAGCATGCAGGGAATGCAATGTGCATATTTAGCTTTACACGGGTACCTGGCATACCCTGACTTATTAACATTTAATAAATATCCTCAGGTTCGTGATTGCCATTTTAGGCAACATGGGTTTAACATTAACCTCCAGAAACCCTGCACAGGAAAAGTTATTTGTTAAAACATTATTAGATTCAACACATCAGAAAGTTTTTTTGGCACAGCGTGATTTTCAAGTCATGGTTTCACAAGCTCCACAAGTTCTAACCCTACCTGTGAAACATGCTGGTATCAAAGATAGGTCCATTTCAGCAGAAGGTTCCCATGATGCTGCCCTCGGTAAATTAAATAAAACTCTTAGTGAAGGTGGAGATGCTGAACCTAGACATCACTCACACCAAAATTCTAATGGAAGATGTCTACGATTGTTACAAGAGTGTGAAACGGTCATCCAGGGTACTCAGTCTGTTGTGAAATCAAACTACAGGTCAACCTGTAAGAACTTTTGGTAGCTTTTCTGCTCTGAAGGCACAGAAAACATGCACTGTTGCATTAATACTATAAGAAATCACGGAAGAAAGTAATGCCACTTGTTGCATGAATAATCAAGATAGCAAAATGGATTGTCTCCTTTCCTAGATAGCAATGCTATTAGGTAAATTGACACTGACCATGAAGAGGTCCATCTTTCATGACACTAAGTATTCTAGCCAGCAGTTTCAGCCAATAGATTTACTTAGATCATAAATGAGAGCTGCAGTCTCAAATCTCATAGGACCTGATCTCTTCTTAGAGACACCCACTCAGGGATCTCTTTGGAGACAAGAAGATTGCTAAGGTACATAGATATTGGGTCGATAGTAATGATATCATTTAAAAGATCACATTAATGTAAAATACATTCTACTAAGATTTTTGCAACATTGAATCATTGAACTTATTCAAAGGGCATCTGTAAGTTTGCACTCTATCTTAAATGGTTGCATCTTGAGCCTTTAATAAAATCAAATTATCTTCTTACATAGATTAAACAAATATTCACATTTATGGAACCATACTTATCACTAAAGAAATGCAAATGGCAAATTGCTCCACACAAAATGATCTTTATAGTATTAGCATTTATTGTATCCGTGCTAAACTACATTTTATAAGTCATGTAATGAGGCTGAGATGTTCTCTTTCTGTTGCTTGTTTTTTAAGATATTTAGTGAAATGTGAACATTGCAAAAAATGTAAATAAATAGTATTTGAATAACATTTAATATCTCTTTAACTGCACTAAATGGATAATCAAGTGTCAATGCAGTTTTGTTGCACATTTTATAATCTTTAAGATTAAATCTTTTTGTATGTAGCCTGATTTTTAAATTATTAATTTAAACGCGACCAGGCAATATTAGAAACCTGGAAGCATTATTAGGGTTAAATCAAATGAAAATAGGATGGCTGCAAAGTACAAGAGGCTGAGAGTGGTCAGAATGAATGCTCAGGATGACTGGCCATACTAAATGCCTGTTACTCAGATATGTTACAGGCATAGAGGTAGACAGCCTCAATGAAATGTTTATATTCCTTCTAGTAGTCCTCAGCTCTAAGATGACTCAGAGTCAACCAAATCTAATTATAACATGCTACCAGTCAAAGGATTATCTAAAGGCTGACTGACAAGACATCTTATGCAAGGAGTTTTGTCGTTTAGTGGTTGTCTTTTGCAACTCGTCAGTCTATGCAATTTCCTGTTAAATACATTCTTTACATACCCTTACATATGCACACTATAGCATGCCAGTCTTATTTCACATGCAGCTAATGAGTATGTATTATGTAGTTTCCTGCCAGCTCTAAAAATATTCTTTTAAGGTACATAAATACTAAGAAATATTTCTGTTAGTAAATTATAATTACAACTTGATTTATATATATATTAAGGAATTATAAGGAATAGATATAAGTGTCTGCAAACAATTTTCATCCAGGTATTTCAAAAATATTGTCAACAAACATTTTAGTTGTAAATGCATATAGAAGAGATTCCTTTTAAAACATTTCATGCTATGTTAAATATATTAATGATTTGTAACACTATTTAAATTATGAGCCTCCTTTCACTAACTGTCTTGTGTTTCTAGTCATTAGTAAAAAGCATGTTATAACATTTCCTTCCTGTCTTGTGTTTCTAGTCATTAGTAAGAATGTTATAACATTTCCTTCATCTCTTCTTTTAAGCTTAAAGTGCACAGCACTATATATTTAAATAATCTACAGCTTCCTCATCTAGCCCACACTCAGTAATACCACATGATCTGGTCCCCCTCAGTTCTAAGTTGGGGAGCAAAAACAAAAGTCTTGTACTTTCTACTTTTAAAACTTGAACTTGCATCAAGTCACTAGCTACATCTGCTGAAACCAGTTATACCACACATAAATTGGTAAAACAAGAGCTTCAGCCCTGATAGCAAAAGCTGTACTTTATTTTGGTATCAGCATTTGGAAATGATGGTTTGAATGTGTGTAATGCACCAGTGATATGTCAGCATCTGCAGATCATACCCTTACTACTTTGGGCCCAACATGGCTGCCCCTTTGCCCCACCCTGGATACTCTTCTATATGTAATTGTAATATATATACCTGTTAAAATGTAATATTTACCTTTACAAACATGTAGGCTAACCATGGGATTCATAAACAATCATATGGATTTTGTATGAAGCCTACACAATGTTTACATGTTAGCATGACAAGCAACAGGGCTAATTGCATATGCATGCTGCTCATCACGCTGACATGTATACAAGCATGGTTTCATGGTCAGCAACAGTGTTGGTGGTCATGAAAACATGCTGAGCGGCACGGCCACACACAATAAACAAACAAGTGTACCTATGGGCAAATCTGTTATGCGTGCTCACGTGGGCAACATCAAAACTAACTAAGGGCAGCTACAATGAAAGTAGTACCAGGAAGGGAAAACATGCTGAACACAGTGTGCGCAAAAATCAAAGATGTGACTACAGAAAGAAGTATGAGGACAGGGTAAATGTTTGAATTGTACTAAGATAATTTATTTAAATCCGCTTATGTCTCAAAGACAATTTTGTAATATAAAATTCCGCAATATTATGTCACAATAATTAATGTGGTCACACTTCTTGAGCAAATATAATTAAATAAAACAGACATTATAGTACAGGATCTGAGCGTTACACAATAACATTGTAACAGAGGGGATTAAATGAGATGTAAATGTGCTTAGCATACTGAGCTGAGATGACAGCAAGGACAGTACATACATTAGGGGATGTTTGCATAGCCTGCAGTTCATCAGTAACATGTTGGAACATAAGAATGGCTTAAGAGCTACAATTTCCTTTTGCAAGAATCTCAGCCATGCCATCAGTGTTACCACTGAGCTGTGTATTAACTGCTTATGCTATAGATGCACGCATAACACGTGTACGAGGAGGATCATTCTTTAAGGGAAGTATGCACCTTAATATTCTAATGGGTATGGATCCCATACATAGGTGTATGTGGCCTTACAAATGTGGGACCAGAGTGAGGCATAGGTAATACTCTTGCCTGGCACAGTTATCGAGCAAAAGAAAAAAACAAAAGCTGGAAGCACCAGTTCAAAAAGCTTTTATTATATTCAATAACAACTGGTACCTCGGCCTTTCGCCTTCAAAGGATACAACACCATAAAAGCAGCCTCTTTATATACAGGTGAACCCCTACCTAATTACATTCAATTAAACTTTTCAATTAAACTTTTCATAAAACAGTTAAAGTGCCAAACTTCAAAAAAACACATACTAATGAAAATATAACAGTATACAGAATATTTAAGACAAAAATATAATAAAAAATACATAAGTGAAAACATTTTTACAACAACAACCTAAATAATTTTCCTTAAAAATATTTTTATAAATTTAACAAACTCATCTTACAAATCAGTTTGCCAAGTTAACCTCAAGGTTGAGGTCCCTGGGATGTAAAGTTCTAAAGTTCAGAATAAATTTACTTTCCAACTTATTCAACTTTTTAACAACATCACCACCTCTATGCAAAATAGGCTGTTCTAACACACTAAAAAAGAGAGAACCAACATTCCCTGTATGTGCATTAATAAAATGTTCAGCGACTTTTCACATTTTTATTGCGGATGTCCTCCAAATGTTCCATTATTCTCACTTTAACAGCTTTCATTATTTTCCCAATATACCATTTGATACTACTGCACCCACACCCCAAAACATACACCACCCCACATAAACTGCAGTTAAATCTGCCTCTACAAATGTCCTTCCATTTATGTATGTACCTGAAAAATTCCTAATGCGATTACATACTTTACAATGTCCACAGTCAAAAACACCAACAAGCTGTTGTGGAACATTAGTAAGGGCCATATTCAACAGTTCCTTTACATTTGCATACCTCCCATAAGGACATTTCACAAACTTAGGGAATAGATGTCCCACTATTTCATCCTTACTCACAATGTACCAGAAATCCAGAACTGCCTTTTCATTACCTCTGAAAACAAAGAATACCTAGAAACAAAATACAAATCCCTTTCACTATCATCACGAGTTCCAATTTCAAAAACATCCCTACCAATATTCCTCTTATCTGACACAACATGCCTAACCATAGTTTTACCTCCCACTGCTTCCATTAGGGCCTGATTCAAACTTGTTTCCTTTTTTTCCAAAAACATTTTTATTACATTTTGTTAATAAACATGGACATAAAGTATTAAAAATAGACAATATAAAAGATAATAACTATTTACACTATATACAAACATCCACGATAAACATTTGTTTTATCCAAGAAAGGTAATCAGTATTTATCTAACAATCTTTCCAATTTTTGGTAAGCTAGTCTTTTGTGTATTACATTTGATGATCTCTGATAAATAGTTTGCATTTATTTTTTACATACAGATTTTGCTATTGAAATAAACTCAGTAAACAAAAGATCTTGCTTATTTTTCCATTTCAATGTAATTATTTTTCGAGCAATAGCTAGAATTAACCAAAGAATGGGTAACTGATATCTAAGAATTACACTTGTGGTAGGAACATTGAATAATATCAAAGAGCTAGTAAATTAACAGTTATCAGACCACAGGACTTTTGCAAAATATCTAAAATCACTCCAGTATTGTGTGAGAGTTCTACATTCGATGAACATATGAACCCAGTTGGCTTCAAGAATATCACCACACCTCCAGCATTTGCTTTTATTACTCTTGGTTATAACGTCAATTCTGTGTGGTGTGTAAAGGCTTCTATGAATAAATCTCCAGGTATATAGTCTCCAATATAAAGATGATGAAGTGTTTTTTATTGAATTTAATAACTGTTTCTTATTATTGTTAGATAAAGGTTCACCATTAATCTTTATGGAGTAATTCCAAAAAGCTTGGTCAAAAGTAATCAAGTTTTCTTGTAGGATTTTATATACAGGTGATATGCTTAATTTATGTTCAGTGTTCATCGAACTACACCATATGAATAGTTATATCAATCTTGGTATAATATCATTTTCCAGATTTATTGACACTCTCACTTTATTTTCAACAAACTGTCTTAAAGATTGAATACAGAGCCAATTATCTTGACAGACATTATATCTGTCTAAGAGAAAGTTCATTGGCTGGATGTTCTTATTGTCTATAAACTGGTGCCAAAACTTTAGATTATTTTCTTTAAGATTCCGCATCTTATTGATATTGAAGGTATCTAGGCAATCTGGTGTATAAGCTATGGGAAATGTATTGAAAAAGGTGTTCTTTAAACTATAATTGTTGTCAATTATATTTTTGAAAATATAAAATATTTGGTTTATACCATGTGAGAAATGGCTAAATTTCATATTATATAGACAATATTTACGGAGTATCCAAAATATTTTGTTAATTCCAAAGGTTTCCTTAAACTGGATTTCTGAGTTCTCAGAAGAGGTTATATATATATCATGTAACTGTTTCCAGCTGGAGGTATATATGGATGAAATCCAGTGTAGTATTATGTTAACAATTAC
This sequence comes from Protopterus annectens, assembly GCF_019279795.1. Classification (NCBI taxonomy): domain Eukaryota; kingdom Metazoa; phylum Chordata; order Ceratodontiformes; family Protopteridae; genus Protopterus; species Protopterus annectens. Next base: position 1,945,436,806 of record NC_056725.1, on the reverse strand, counting down.
AGATTTAGAAGATAATTCTATGTTGGGAAAGCCAATCCCATTACTGTCCCTGGCTGTAACATGCCATTTATAGGCTATTCTTGGTTTCTTTGGGAACCATAGAAAAGTTAGTAATAGGGAATCTGTTTAAAGAATTTCTTAGGAGGAGGTAAAATCAATGATTGTATGTAAAATAAAATCTTGGGCAAAATAATCATTTTTATTAATGCAAGTCTGTCTTCCATGGTGAAAAACATTTTGTTCCACTTTTTAGTCAAGTCACTGATTATAGCTACCAGTTTAGTGAAGTTAAATTTAATAGTCTCATTCCACTTATTCTTAATACTTAGTCCTAGATAATATATCTTATCATTTTCCCAGTTGAATATATTGTATTTTTGCAAATTGCTATTTATTTTCTTATTGATTAAAAGTGTTTTGGTTTTATTTTGATTAAAATTGAGCCCTGAGATTTTTCCAAATAGATTTATGGCATTTATGATATGTTGTAAAGAGCCTTTTATGTCACTGGATGTTAGTAGAATATCATCAGCAAAAAGTTGAACTTTTGGACAGTATCCCTCATTAGCTTGAAATCCTTTAATATTTGGGTTGTTTCTAATAAATGAAGCAAAAGGTTCCACTGATAAACCGATAAATAATGGGGCTAGAGGCAACCTTGTCTAGTTCACTTGTGAATTTTTACTGGGGATGATAGACATGAACCAATCTTAAAAATGCTTTAGAATCACTATAAATATCTAATATAAGTTTAGTGAAATCTGAAGTAAATTTAAATTCTTTAAAGATTTTTTGTAAGTATGACCAACTAAGGGAATCGAACTCCTTATCAATATCCAGACTAATAATAGTTAATTGTTTCTTGGTTTTGTTTGCAATGTCTATTAGAATAGAAATGGCCAAAGAGAAAGCAGTTAGTATTTGGAGGTTTAAAGATAACTGATTCCACATCATATTCTTGTGATAATGGCACTGATATCCTTTACTATGCTCAGACAAATAAATACCAATGCAGATCTCTTGAGTTTTACTGATCACTCTGGTCTTCATACTGTCTAACAAATCTGCATCTTAGAACAGACATCATGATTGCAAAGAATTGCAATATGAAAAATCTTTCCTATATAGATACTTTTTGGGCATCTACTGCTGACGTTAGATCTGCAGTATGTGACAAACATAATGATGCCCATGATGTTGGAAGCTTACGTTGGATTTGTCCTCTCCGCAATGAGTGTGTCACTCCAAATGAGAAGGTTTCTCAGCCCAAGGGCCTAGTAACATCCTAGTTCAAGCACTGCACAGGCCATGCACAGGTGCAATAATTGTCCAGCTGAGTTTTTTTCTTTGTGTCCCTTCTCATCCCCGGTATACTTGTATGCTATATATCACATGGTGGTTGCACAGGGGTGCCATGGGGAGCCACATCCTCATATAATTCTATGCCCTGTATTATGCCCAGCCATCTAGCAACTTGATTGATGACTGTTATCATAGCTATAGCATCACCACCAGGTCTTGTGTCCTGGGTGTGCCCTTGAACATGTTCTCACATTCTGCTTCTTCCACCCTCCAAAAAGGAGCAGCCTTGTACCTCATCATTCCTCTTCCCACATCATTGGCTCCTCCAGCACATGGGGTGATAGTCTACCTAAGCTGTCTGTGTTTTAGTCAAAGCTTCTTCCCTATGTGCCATAAAACATCTTTAAGATACCAGTAAAAGCAAGAGGTAAGATCTCATAAAAATGGAAGGATTCAGTACCTGTTTATTTGTAAAAAAAAAAATATATATATATATATATATATATATATATATATATATATATATATATATATATATATATGTATATGTATATATATTAATTAAGATGTTAGAGTTAACTGTTAGATTAAGAATTAGAATTTTAAGGCAAATATTAGGCATTTATTACATTTATTCATTCTTAGAATGCACCTACAGTACAGCCAGGAGGTCGACTTTGGTCGCCCGTGGCAGCAAAAGAGTTAACTATATGATATATTTTATATGCGGCCCCAAGACAATTTCTGTTCACTCAATGTGGCCCTGGCAAGCCAAAAGGCTGGGAGGTTGGTGTAATGGTTAAGGTGTTTACCTTATAGACCCAAGGTGCAGGGTTTGATTCTCACATGGGGTAATTGGCTAGGCTTAAAATGGCTCACAAGAGCAGTTAGTCTAGTACTAACCTATGAACCTATGAACACCCCTGTTATAAACAGAGCTAATGTTCAGTGCTGCTAGCTGTCTGGCATCTTGGCCATGCCCCTCCAAACTTGTTTTCTTATAACCTCTCTCAATTAACCTCTCTTTTGCTTCCAACAAAAATTTGGCCCTACAATTTTCTTCTGAAGTATTTCGGGCAATTCTCTTGAATTCACTAAAGGGTAGTGAATTCACTAAATGTGTGGAGGGGGTGCATACTAGCTGCATGCAAAAAAATATTAATTGCAGTAGATTTCCTAAATGGTCTAAATTGAATTCTATTAGCAACATCCAAATAAAACTCCACATCCAAAAACTGAATGGAAGACCCACCTTTCAACATAGAGCATTTTAACCTATGATGATTCATATTCAACTCAGAAAGAGACATATCAAATTCTGCAGGATGTCCCCTGCAGAAAAAGATGAGATCATCTAATTACTCCTACATTGATCCTATGGCACCCTCATCTCAAACAGACAACTTGACCGCTGTGAGATTAGGACCCCCACCTATCTAATTACAAAATCTTGAAGACACAGCTCTTAATGCAAGTACCACTGAAGACGTCTGACTTCTACACTGTAAGAGCACATTTTGTAGAGGATGGCATCATCACTGTGTTTCAGAGAAGGGTCTGACATTAATATGGAGTCAACCTCCATTGTAAACGTTTCTCCAGATTGCTAGGTGAATGAGGCCAACAGTATGTAATGTCATAGTTACATGAACCTATACACAACCCCTCATACGCACAAGTTGACTGCTGTGAGATTAGAACCCCATAACTACTGAGTTACACAATCTGTGGGAAACTACTTAATGTAAGCATCTCCAAAAAAGTGTGACTTCTACAGTGTAAGATTGCAGTATATATAGGATTATGTCCTCATTCTCTGGCAGTAAAGATATTGTGTTGATGAAGTTTTTGAGTGATGCCATATTTGTTAATATGAAAAAGTAGATGCAATCTTCTGATCAATGCTAAATACATACTGCTGACTTTGGTCAGTTTTGCGGTCATTAATGTATATTGCAGAAGTGAGGCTGACCCGTACTAGGTTTACATGATGTTATGCAGTTGGCAGACACACACACACACACACACACACACACACACACACACACACACACACACACACAGTTCTGAAACACAGTATAGACAATGAAGCAATCATGGCTCATCAGGTAAGGATCATGGTATGTAAACCTTAAGAAATGTTACTGCTATTAGTAATGGTTTCTGCTCCTGCATGGGCAATGTACACTGTCAATACAAAACAATCCAGTAGGGCTAAATAATGATGAAGTATGTGTGCCAAGGCTCTATGTGGTTGTATATTATTAAAGCTGAGTAATGATGAAGTATATGTGCCAAGTCTCTATCTCTATGTGGTTGTACATCATTAGGGCTAAGTAATGATGAAGTATGCATGCCAAGGCTTTATGTGGTTGTATATTATTAGGGTTAAGTAATGATGAAGTATGTGTGCCAAGGCTCTATGTGGTTGTATACCATTAGGGCTAAGTAATGATGAAGTATGTGTGCCAAGGCTCTATGTGGATGTATATCATTAGGACTAATTAATGATGAAGTATGTGTGCCAAGGCTGTATATGGTTGTATATCATCAGGGCTAAGTAATGATGAAGCATGTGTGCCAAGGCTCTATGTGGTTGTATACCATTAGGGCTAAATAATGATGAAGTATGTGTGCCAAGGCTCTATGTGGTTGTATATCATTAGGGCTAAGTAATGATGAAGTATGTGTGCCAAGGCTCTATGTGGCTGCATATCCTTTGGGCTAAGTCATGATGAAGTATGTGTGCCAAGGCTCTATATCGGTATATATCATTAGGACTAATTAATGATTAAGTATGTGTGCCAAGGCTCTATGTGGTTGTATATCATTAGGGCTAAATAATGATGAAGTATGTGTGCCAAGGCTCTATGTGGTTGTATATCATTAGGGCTAAGTAATGATGAAGTATGTGTGCCAAGGCTCTATGTGGTTGTATATCATTAGGGTTAGGTAATGATGCGGTATGTTTACCAGGGCTCTATGTGGTTGTATACGATTATGGCTAAATAATGATGAAGTATGTGTGCCAAGGCTCTATGTGTTTGTATATCATTAGGGCTAAGCAATGATGAAGCATGTGTACCAAAGCTCTATGTGATTATATATCATTAGGGCTAAGTAATGATGAAGTATGTGTGCCATGGCTCCCTGTGGTTGTATATTATTAGGGCTAAGTAATGAAATATGTGTGCCAAGGCTCTATGTGGTTGTATATTATTAGGAGTAAGTAATGATGAAGTATGTCTGCCAAAGCTCTATGTTGTTGTATATTATTAGGGCTAAGTAATGATGAAGTATGTGTGCCAAGGCTCTATGGTTGTATATTTTTAGGAGTAAGTAATGATGAAGTATGTCTTCCAAGAATCTATGTGGTTGCATATTATTAGGGCTAAGTAATGACGAAGTAATTGTGCCATGGCTCCCTGTGGTTGTATATCATTAGGGCTAAGTAATGATGAATTATGTGTGCCAAGGCTCTATGTGGTTGTATATCATTAGGCTAAGCAATGATGAAGTATGTGTGCCAAGGCTCTATGTGATTGTATATCATTAGGAGTAAGTAATGATGAAGTATGTGTGCCAAGGCTATATGTGATTGTATATCATTAGGGCTAAGTAAAGATGAAGTATATGTGCCAAGGCTATATGTGGTTGTTTATCATTAGGAGTAAGTAATGATGAAGTATGTGTGCCAAGGCTCTATGTTGTTGTATGTCATTATGGCTAAGTAATGATGAAGTATGTGTGCCAAGGATCTATGTGGTTGTATATCATTAGGGCTAAGTAAAGATGAAGTATATGTGCCAAGGCTATATGTGGTTGTATATCATTAGGAGTAAGTAATGATGAAGTATGTGTGCCAAGTCTATATGTGGTTGCATATCATTAGGGCTAAGTAATGATGAAGTATGTGCACCAAGGCTCTATGTGGTTGTATATCAGTAGGGCTAAGTAATGATGAAGCATGTGTGCCAAGGCTCTATGTGGTTGTATATCATTAGGGCTAAGTAATGGTGAAGCATGTGTGCCAATGCTCTATGTGGTTGTATATCACTAGGACTATGTAATGATGAAGTATATGTGCCAAGGCTCTATGTGGTTGTATATCATTAGGGCTAAGTAATGGTGAAGCATGTGTGCCAAGGCTCTATGTGGTTGTATATCATTAGGGCTAAGTAATGGTGAAGCATGTTGCCAAGGCTCTATGTGGTTGTATATCACTAGGACTAAGTAATGATGCAGTATCTGTGCCAAGGCTCTATATGGTTTTATATAATTAGGGCTAAGTAATGATGAAGTGTGTTTGCCAAGGCTCTATGTGGTTGTATATCATTAGGACTAAGGAATGGTGAAGTTTGTGTGCCAAGGCTCCCTGTGCTTGTATTCCATTAGGACTAAGTAATGATGAAGTATGTGTGCCAAGGCTCCCTGTGGTTGTGTATCATTAGGGCTAAGTAATGAAGAAGTATGTGTGCCATGGCTCTATGTGGTTGCATATCATTAGGGCTAAGTAATGATGAAGTATGTGTACCAAGGCTCTGTGTGGTTGTATATCATTAGGGCTTAGTAATGATGAAGTATAAGTGCCAAGGGTCTATGTTGTTGTATATCATTAGGGCTTAGTAATGATGAAGCATGTGTGCCAAGGCTCTATGTGGTTATATATCATTAGGGCTAAGTAGTAATGGTGAAACATGTGTGCCAAGCCTCTATGTGGTTGTATATCACTAGGACTATGTAATGATGAAGTATATGTGCCAAGGCTCTATGTGTGCCAAGGCTCTATGTGATTGTATATCACTAGGACTATGTAATGATGAAGTATATGTGCCAAGGCTCTATGTGTGACAAGGCTCTATGTGGTTGTATATCATTAGGACTAAGTAATGGTGAAGCATGTTGCCAAGGTTCTATGTGGTTGTATATCACTAGGACTAAGTAATGATGCAGTATCTGTGCCAAGGCTCTATGTGGTTTTATATCATTAGGGTTAAGTAATGATGAAGTGTGTTTGCCAAGGCTCTATGTGGTTGTATATCATTAGGGCTAAGGAATGGTGAAGTTTGTGTGCCAAGACTCCCTGTGCTTGTATTTCATTAGGACTAAGTAATGATGAAGTATGTGTGCCAAGGCTCCCTGTGGTTGTGTATCATTAGGGCTAAGTAATGAAGAAGTATGTGTGCCAAGGCTCTATGTGGTTGCATATCATTAGGGCTAAGTAATGATGAAGTGTGTTTGCCAAGGCTCTATGTGGTTGTATATCATTAGGGCTAAGGAATGGTGAACTTTGTGTGCCAAGGCTCCCTGTGCTTGTATTCCATTAGGACTAATTAATGATGAAGTATGTGTGCCAAGGCTCCCTGTGGTTGTGTATCATTAGGGCTAAGTAATGAAGAAGTATGTGTGCCATGGCTCTATGTGGTTGCATATCATTAGGGCTAAGTAATGATGAAGTATGTGTACCAAGGCTCTATGTGGTTGTATATCATTAGGGCTTAGTAATGATGAAGTATAAGTGCCAAGGGTCTATGTTGTTGTATATCATTAGGGCTTAGTAATGATGAAGCATGTGTGCCAAGGCTCTATGTGGTTATATATCATTAGGGCTAAGTAATAATGGTGAAGCATGTGTGCCAAGGCTCTATGTGGCTGTATATCATTAGGCTAAGTAATGATGAAGTATGTGTGCCAAGGCTCTATGTTGTTGTATATCATTAGGGCTTAGTAATGATGAAGCATGTGTGCCAAAGCTCTATGTGGTTGTATATCATTAGGGCTAAGTAATGGTGAAGCATGTGTGCCAAGCCTCTATGTGGTTGTATATCACTAGGACTATGTAATGATGAAGTATATGTGCCAAGGCTCTATGTGTGCCAAGGCTCTATGTGGTTGTATATCACTAGGACTATGTAATGTTGAAGTATATGTGCCAAGGCTCTATGTGTGCCAAGGCTCTATGTGGTTGTATATCATTAGGACTAAGTAATGGTGAAGCATGTTGCCAAGGTTCTTTGTGGTTGTATATCACTAGGACTAAGTAATGATGCAGTATCTGTGCCAAGGCTCTATGTGGTTTTATATCATTAGGGCTAAGTAATGATGAAGTGTGTTTGCCAAGGCTCTATGTGGTTGTATATCATTAGGGCTAAGGAATGGTGAAATGTGTGTGCCAAGGCTCCCTGTGCTTGTATTTTATTAGGACTAAGTAATGATGAAGTATGTGTGCCAAGGCACCCTGTGGTTGTGTATCATTAGGGCTAAGTAATGAAGAAGTATGTGTGCCAAGGCTCAATGTGGTTGCATATCATTAGGGCTAAGTAATGATGAAGTATGTGCACCAATGTTCTATGTGGTTGCATATCATTACGGCTTAGTAATGATGAAGTATAAGAACCAAGGCTCTATGTGGTTATATATCATTAGGGCTAAGTAATGATGAAGTATAAGTGCCAAGGCTCTATGTGTATATATATATTATTAAGACTAAGTAGTAATGGTGAAGCATGTGTGCCAAGACTCTATGTGGCTGTATATCATTAGGCTAAGTAATGATGAAGTATAAGTGCCAAGGCTCTATGTTGTTGTATATCATTAGGGCTTAGTTATGATGAAGCATGTGTGCCAAGGCTCTATGTGGTTGTATATCATTAGGGCTAAGTAATGATGAAGTATGTGTGCCAAAGCTCTCTGTGATTGTATATCATCAGGAGTAAGTAATGATGAAGTATGTGTGCCAAGGCTCTATGTGGGTGTATATCATTAGGACTAAGTAATGATGAAGTATGTGTGCCAAAGCTCTATGTGGCTGTATATCATTAGGCTAAGTAATGATGAAGTATGTGTGCCAAGGCTCTATGTGGTTGTATATCATTAGGGCTAAGTAATGATGAAGTATGTGTGCCAAGGCTCTATATCGGTGTATATCACTAGGGATAAGTAATGATGAAGTATAAGTGCCAAGGCTCTATGTGGTTATATATCATTAAGGCTAAGTAGTAATGGTGAAGCATGTGTACCAAGGCTCTATGTGGTTGTATATCATTAGGGCTAAGTAATGATGAAGCATGTGTGCCAAGGCTCTATGTGGTTGTATATCATTAAGGCTAAGTAATGGTGAAGCATGTGTGCCAATGCTCTATGTGGTTGTATATCACTAGGACTATGTAATGATGAAGTATATGTGCCAAGGCTCTATGTGGTTGTATATCATTAGGGCTAAGTAATGGTGAAGCATGTGTGCCAAGGCTCTATGTGGTTGTATATCATTAGGGCTAAGTAATGGTTGCCAAGGCTCTATGTGGTTGTATATCACTAGGACTAAGTAATGATGCAGTATCTGTGCCAAGGCTCTATGTGGTTTTATATCATTAGGGCTAAGTAATTATGAAGTGTGTTTGCCAAGGCTCTATGTGGTTGTATTCCATTAGGACTAAGTAATGATGAAGTATGTGTGCCAAGGCTCCCTGCGGTTGTGTATCATTAGGGCTAAGTAATGAAGAAGTATGTGTGCCATGGCTCTATGTGGTTGCATATCATTAGGGCTAAGTAATGATGAAGTATGTGTACCAAGGCTCTGTGTGGTTGTATATCATTAGGGCTTAGTAATGATGAAGTATAAGTGCCAAGGGTCTATGTTGTTGTATATCATTAGGGCTTAGTAATGATGAAGCATGTGTGCCAAGGTTCTATGTGCTTATATATCATTAGGGCTAAGTAGTAATGGTGAAGCATGTGTGCCAAGCCTCTATGTGGTTGTATATCACTAGGACTATGTAATGATGAAGTATATGTGACAAGGCTCTATGTGTGTCAAGGCTCTATGTGGTTGTATATCACTAGGACTATGTAATGATGAAGTATATGTGCCAAGGCTCTATGTGGTTGTATATCATTAGGACTAAGTAATGGTGAAGCATGTTGCCAAAGGTTCTATGTGGTTGTATATCACTAGGACTAAGTAATGATGCAGTATCTGTGCCAAGGCTCTATGTGGTTTTATATCATTAGGGCTAAGTAATGAAGAAGTATGTGTGCCAAGGCTCTATGTGGTTGCATATCATTAGGGCTAAGTAATGATGAAGTGTGTTTGCCAGGGCTCTATGTGGTTGTATATCATTAGGGCTAAGGAATGGTGAACTTTGTGTGCCAAGGCTCCCTGTGCTTGTATTCCATTAGGACTAAGTAATGATGAAGTATGTGTGCCAAGGCTCCCTGTGGTTGTGTATCATTAGGGCTAAGTAATGAAGAAGTATGTGTGCCATGGCTCTATGTGGTTGCATATCATTAGGGCTAAGTAATGATGAAGTATGTGTACCAAGGCTCTATGTGGTTGTATATCATTAGGGCTTAGTAATGATGAAGCATGTGTGCCAAGGCTCTATGTGGTTATATATCATTAGGGCTAAGTAGTAATGGTGAAGCATGTGTGCCAAGGCTCTATGTGGCTGTATATCATTAGGACTAAGTAATGCTGAAGCATGTTGCCAAGGTTCTATGTGGTTGTATATCACTAGGACTAAGTAATGATGCAGTATCTGTGCCAAGGCTCTATGTGGTTTTATATCATTAGGACTAAGTAATGATGAAGTGTGTTTGCCAAGGCTCTATGTGGTTGTATATCATTAGGGCTTAGGAATGGTGAAATTTGTGTGCCAAGGCTCCCTGTGCTTGTATTTTATTAGGACTAAGTAATGATGAAGTATGTGTGCCAAGGCACCCTGTGGTTGTGTATCATTAGGGCTAAGTAATGAAGACGTATGTGTGCCAAGGCTCTATGTGGTTGCATATCATTAGGGCTAAGTAATGATGAAGTATGTGCACCAAGGTTCTATGTGGTTGTATATCATTAGGGCTTAGTAATGATGAAGTATAAGAACCAAGGCTCTATGTGGTTATATATCATTAGGGCTAAGTAATGATGAAGTATAAGTGCCAAGGCTCTATGTGGTTATATATCATTAAGGCTAAGTAGTAATGGTGAAGCATGTGTGCCAAGGCTCTATGTGGCTGTATATCATTAGGCTAAGTAATGATGAAGTATAAGTGCCAAGGCTCTATGTTGTTGTATATCATTAGGGCTTAGTTATGATGAAGCATGTGTGCCAAGGCTCTATGTGGTTGTATATCATTAGGGCTAAGTAATGATGAAGTATGTGTGCCAAAGCTCTATGTGATTGTATATCATCAGGAGTAAGTAATGATGAAGTATGTGTGCCAAGGCTCTATGTGGGTGTATATCATTAGGACTAAGTAATGATGAAGTATGTGTGCCAAAGCTCTATGTGGCTGTATATCATTAGGCTAAGTAATGATGAAGTATGTGTGCCAAGGCTCTATGTGGTTGTATATCATTAGGGCTAAGTAATGATGAAGTATGTGTGCCAAGGCTCTATATCGGTGTATATCATTAGGGCTAAGTAATGATGAAGTATAAGTGCCAAGGCTCTATGTGGTTATATATCATTAAGGCTAAGTAGTAATGGTGAAGCATGTGTGCCAAGGCTCTATGTGGCTGTATATCATTAGGCTAAGTAATGATGAAGTATAAGTGCCAAGGCTCTATGTTGTTGTATATCATTAGGGCTTAGTTATGATGAAGCATGTGTGCCAAGGCTCTATGTGGTTGTGTATCATTAGGGCTAAGTAATGATGAAGTATGTGTGCCAAGGCTCTATGTGATTGTATATCATCAGGAGTAAGTAATGATGAAGTATGTGTGCCAAGGCTCTATGTGGGTGTATATCATTAGGACTAAGTAATGATGAAGTATGTGTGCCAAAGCTCTATGTGGCTGTATATCATTAGGCTAAGTAATGATGAAGTATGTGTGCCAAGGCTCTCTGTGGTTGTATATCATTAGGGCTAAGTAATGATGAGGTATGTGTGCCAAGGCTATATGTGGCTGCATATCCTTCGGGCTAAGTCATGATGAAGTATGTGTGCCAAGGCTCTATATCGGTGTATATCATTAGGGCTAAGTAATGATGAAGTATAAGTGCCAAGGTTCTATGTGGTTATATATCATTAGGGCTAAGTAGTAATGTTGAAGCATGTGTACCAAGGCTCTATGTGGCTGTATATCATTAGGCTAAGTAATGATGAAGCATGTGTGCCAAGGTTCTATGTGGTTGTATATCATTAGGGCTAAGTAATGATGAAGTATGTGTGCCAACGCTCTATGTGGTTCTATATCATTAGGGCTAAATAATGATGAAGTATGTGTGCCAAGGCTCTGTGTTGTTGTATATCATTAGGGATAAGTAATGATGAAGTATCTGTGCCAAGGCTCTATGTGGTTATATATCATTAGGGCTAAGTAATGATGCTCTATATGTGCCAAGGCTCTATATGGTTGCATATCACTAGGGTTAAGTAATGATGAAGTAAGTGTGCCAATGCTGTATGTGGTTGTATATCATTAGGGCTAAGTAACGATGCCGTATGTATGCCAAGGCTCTATGTGTTTGTGTATTGTTATGGCTAAGTAATGATGAAGTATGTGAGTCAAGGCTCTATGTGGCTGTGTATCATTTGCAAGTGTAAGTGCTACAGTGTAGCTGTAACTGTACTGAATGAAGTGTTCAGTCACCCACACAGTTAACTGGAGTTTGTCTGAGTACAATAAACTATTTTCATGTAATGAAGTAATAACATCCAGTGCCAATACATATATTTGTTAAAAATATCTTCCTATACTGCAGTGCTGAAAAGCTTATTATTGTGTAAACCAAACCAACACCAATGACTAAAGGTCTAACTGTGCCAAATAAATATATAAAAAAAACAGCAAAGCACAGTACAACCACCACAGCAAGCACCATAAAAATTCAAGGACACTAAATAAGACTGTATTTAATAAAAATCAGGATAAGCGCTTTCACATAAAAATGCTTCATCAGATCCTCAGTATACACAAACCAACAAGTACATTTAAAAAGCACATTCAAAAGAAATTACCCTATCAAACAGCTAGATCAATTAGTGATGTAATGGCCTCAATTTCAATGCTGAATTTAAAGGAACATTGTAATTAAAGCCACCTGGACATGTCAAAGCACCATAAATATCTTTCTCACAGACCTTGACAAAGGTCTCAAGTACAGGTGGAAGCTGGGGAATAAAAGAGCTAGGCTTCCTCAAACCCCCATCAAGGGGTTGAGAATTCCCATGAAATATAGTTTTAAGTGCAACATCCCTGGCAAATTTGCGTAAGTCTATTAGCACATCACAAGAGTCCTCATTCAAGTATATGTTGTTGAACCTCTGTTAAAATAAACAAAGAAATATCCACTATCAGCATTTTCATTGTTTCTGCCAAGCTCCCATTCCCTTCTACTCAAAGGACGGCCTCCACTGTTTGCGTCCTCTGCTCACAGATCGCTTTGCTGATTGGTTCATCGGCAGCTTGAAGGGAACCGGTAAATTCGGAAGTGCTGATGACAAAAAAGAAGAAGTTGGGGAAGTAAGGGACCCATTCATGATTTGTTTGGGTCTAGCCCTTTTTGTCCATCAGTAGCTTGCACTTGTATACTACTGCTACCAGTCATCACTGCCCCTTCATGATTAGCAGCTCCTGCCTTTCAAAAAGACCCCAATTCTGGTCGATCACCCATCTCTTCCTTTGCAGCAACTTCAACTGTATCAGTCACTTCTCTGACTGGATCAGTATTGGATCATAGATTATCTTTATCCACAGTTACTTGTCTAGTAACAGAGTGTGGCCATACAAAAATATGGCCATCTCTAAAGTCCTTCATATCTCTCTCGAGTTTTTTCTTCTTCAAGAGAGACAAACGCTCATCATAGGAAGCAAGATTTATAAAGAGATTCTCAATTTTGTCCACATATGGCTCACCATTAAATCTAACAGACAAGGACTCTTGCAACCTAGTCGCAGTTTCAACAAGTTCTTGCTCCATAGGTGCAAAGAAATCATTCATTAAATGCAAATAGTTAAAACTCAGTTCCAAATTGAGACTTTGCCACTTACTCAATAACTCGGGGAAAGTATCCCCATACGTGGGCATCCGCAAAACTCTAAATCCCCGAGGTACAATTTTCTAATGAAGGCACACCTCAAAGTGTAGACGCTGCCACTGTGCTCTTTTCAGTTTATAAAGAATAGTCTCCAGCTCCTTAAACAAAGTATTAAAGGCTTCCATCTCAGCAGCATCCTCTTGCACAGTGGGAGTAGAACAAAACTCTGTTGTAAGTAAAGGGTTATTCCCAACATGAACCAGTTGTTCAAAGCGATATTGCTGTTGTAATTTCCCAGATGCTTGACCATCCAGACCAATAGTGCTGCTCTCAGCCATGGGTCATAATAAAGGCACCAAAAGAAATATGTAGACCAAACCAACACCAATGACTAAAGGTCTAACTGTGCCAAATAAATATATATAAAAAACAGCAAAGCACAATACAACCACCACGGCAAGCAGCATAAAAATTCAAGGAGACTAAATAAGACTGTATTTAATAAAAATCAGGATAAGCGCTTTCACATAAAATGCTTCATCAGATCCTCAGTATACACAAACCAACAAGTACATTTAAAAAGCACATTCAAAAAGAAATTATCCTATCAAACAGCTAGATCAATTAGTGATGTAATGGCCTCAATTTCAATGCTGGCTATAAAGGGACATTGTAATTTAAGCCTGGTGTTCTGTGTGCCTGTAATGTGGCAATCCACCTCATCTCCACACATTTTCTTCTGTCGACTATGTCCCCACCTCTGGCAGACTTTGGTATTACCTCTATTACAGTGAACTTAAAAGAATTCCACAGTGTTCTTTAACATGTTTAAAAAGATCGCTTAAACAACTCATTATCCTTATGTCCCCTACGTGCTGCAGGACACGATCCTTCAATTTCTGATTGGTTTTACCCACATAGTATGACTCACAGTCATTACAAGTCATTATTGTGGATGGTGGCAAAGTATTACCCCACATGTGATTCTAATTTGAGGTGTTGAATTTCGAATGTAAAGTTGCATTGTTCAGTGGTGATCCCTACCTACCTTTGAGGAAATATGGGGCAGAGAGAAAATGGTCTGATGGTCTAATTCTGATTAAATGTAGAACAGATCTGTGTTGTGTTAATGTTTAACATGTCATGGCAGTACCTGCTCAGTTCCTTGCAGATATACACTTTGCATGTTGGACTCTACCTTTGACTTGTAACTGAATTGTTGTGATTGCCTTCTCTGTTTGCACCACGTTAGGTGGTGAAGAAACAAGGGCCACTGCTGAAAGAAAAAAAGTGGAAAACTTTAATTTTGTCAGCCCTCTGTAGCACAGTCATGCTTAACCTCAATGTGCAACAGTCAGCACCTGGACAGTACTGAGTGGAAAAACTCCATCTGTCACTTCCCTTTCTCTGTGGCATGAGGTGCAAGTGCTATGAGTTAAATAAGAGAGCAGAGGTGAACTGGGTTTGAGTCCTGCATGCAACTCATTTTACAAAGGGTGTCAGAATGTGATTATTGTAAGTAATTTTGATCATGACTGTAGACTACATAGGAATGGCAATTCTAAATATGCTGACTGCCCAAATTGTATTAGTAATGCCTACTGAAATAAACTTTTATACCTACTATATATCAGCCATATTGCAAGGAAAATCACATATTGTATGTACACTTTGTTAAACATGACAAGGATAGTATGTATTTTGAAATAGTAATTATAGCTTGGCACATATCCTAACTATATGTGTAGGGCAGGTAAGTCTTGTGAAGTGTGGTCATTTTGCTTCCTCACAGTAAGGACAGTAGCCAAATGCTGTAAGATGGACATTTTATCCATCAGCCCACTAAATATGTTACACAATAATGTGATGAGATAAAAGAGATGACGAGGGACACAGAGACAGAGGCACATAAGAGTTTGTGTTATGACAGATTGATGAACATCTTTATGTTGTATTTGTATTAGGTGTTTCTTCATTCAGAAAGTCTCCTGCTGTGTACCATTAAGTGGTTGATATAGGGATATAGAAGATGGGGGAGTGACAATTGCCAAAATATCTACATAGGTCTGGTGGAAGAAGGTGAAGCAAATTGAAACATGATGGTGGCATGAGGGTGGTGTTCTGTTGATAACAGATATAGCACACACTTACACAAGTAATATTAATATGGAGAAAAATTATATTACTATATAACATGTCAGGATTCAAACCACTGGCAGTAGAAATTTTACAGACAGGTTGATTACCATGGCTCACCACAACGGAGTTCATTCTTTAATAACTTTCAATCGCACATTGTAAGAGACACTCACATGTTCAGTAAAGGCATTTGTAAGCAGCAGTATTCATTACACTTATATCAGTAATAACCTCCCTTACACTTTACGTGATATCCAGCAGTGTGATACATATGGAAGAGTATATTTAATAAAGTTTATTACCCTAAGTTTGTTTTAGTATCACAGTGCATGTGTTGCTATTTGTAGTAATCTAACCTTGAGAATGTGGTCTAAGGCAAAAACTCACCACGTTTTGCAGTAACACTTGAAATGCCATTTAGCATCAAGTAGCACACTTGCTTGTTGGCAGACTTCATGTAAACATTGAGGACTACAACTGATAAGACAGATGGGGGATACATACATAGGCAACATTTACACATGAAAGAGATTTATAAAAACAGGCAGTAAGAGTTTCACCTAATGCTGGATTAGAACCCTTGAAAAGATGCAAAATTAAGCTTATAGTTGATCATTATCTCAACACACCACAAAGGAAATCCTACTTCATACCTGCAAAAATCACACAATTGAAAGGACAGTGATAACCTACTGAGGTAAGGGGATATGTAAGTATTAGCCTTTAGCAAGATAATGACGATATGAAAATGCCATAAGATAACATTACATCCATCAGCCTGATGAATAGTCAATACTAAAAAGGGGTGAGCAAGAATGGGTGAAGATAGAGAGAGGGATGAAGACATATAAAAGTTTGGTGTTATGGTTATTAATGCACATCTTTAGTGGTGTGTCCTCATTATTAATCTGTCATGCTCTGTATCATTAACTGATGGCTGTGTGGATCAAGAAGGTGTATAAGAGGAAAAGCATGATTAAGATATGAGTAGAATAAGGGTGCTTTAATAATTCATCCTTACAGACATGGATGTCTTTGCAAATACTTTTTTGCAACAGTATTCAAAATCTGTTAAATCTGTTCATGAAAGGTCATAACTGATAAAAATTAAGATGTATGTCATTAAGCATATCACTCATAACATCATAGTAAGAAATACATCTGGAATTGAACCCTTGATGCTATGGCAAAAAAATCAATCTTCAGACAAATGATTTGTCAACACTCCACAGAGAAAGTTGCATTTTAAAACATCTGGTAGTGAAAGAACTGTTACAGTAACTGTTGCAAAGTATTGTCTTTATTCTGCCTTTACTCCATCTTCTGATAGCGCAGCATATTTAAGCACCTTGGCATGGGGATAACCGGACTGCTGTGGGTGGTTATAACAACTGACCATGTTTTTCCGTAGGACATGAACAACCATTTGCTGTCACTCAACATTGGTGCATGATGCCAAGCTCCATGCAAATGCTGATGACAAAACGTGAAGCCTTTCTTATGAGCCATTTTTGGCCATAAGTGTTATGTGTGATTCTGTTTTTCACCAGGCTAAGTATGTGAGAAAGGGGTTGATAGGAAAGTGGTGAAAATTGGGGGAAGGGGGCAAGCAGACCAGGGGACACAAGAGAAAGAATAGAAGAATTTGCAGGAAGGTAGTGGGAGAGAACCATAGCTATCCATTTTTGCACAACACAAATGAAGAATTTGCTGATTTTTGACTGTCACCAGACCAAGGATAGGTGATAGCAACAGAATAAAGTTGTAGAGCCAATTGTACCAAATCAAGTGAGTCAGGAAGACACATAGGTGAAGTGAAGAGCTGTGTAGGGGTCTTTTTAATTACTTGTAGGACAGGTGCTCTTTTTTTTAACTTTTAAGGAGAAAGGAATGCTGGGGAAAAGGCAGGTCAGGTAGGTAGGCTGGGTGAGGAAGCAGGTGAGGAAGCAGGCACAGACATACAGGACATACAAGACATACAGGGATGGTGATGGACACAAAAAGTTGGGGGACACCATGATTGGGGATAGAGGTGCACCTGCATCAAGCCTGAAAGGAGTGAGGATCTAGTACTGACCCTCAGAACTGTCATCACTGTTTCCTGTCTCAGTTTCCTGTGCCAGTGCTCAATGTGGCATCATTTTTGCAATACAATGAAGCACCTTTTCTGCATGGCCAATTTGGGCTCTTTTCCAGGATACCCTCCACCAGCCCTGTCAGCTCTTGCCTGGTAAAAATTAATCGTCTCAACTACTACTACTTTCTGAGGGTACCAGTGCACCAACAGCTGGGGCAGAGCTACCTGAAGCAGATGGAGTGGGTAGGGCAGGATTTGTGGAGGCAGTGCTGACAGGTTGAGTTCCAGAGGTGCTAGGTGTCAGTGCTGCAACCTGTGGAGGGATGGTGGGACAATTTATAGTGGTTGGTTTACCTCCCTATGCTGAATGTTTTTATTAAGCAGAAATGAATGACAACATAATAATTGTAAGCCATAGAAAATATTAAAAAGACAGAGAGAGAGAGAAGGGGTGATGTGAGACAAAAAAAGAGAGATAATTAGATTCATGGCCTGTCACATGACTTTATTATTTCAATACATAACATTTATGATTATCTAGTCTGCACACCTTTGCCCCATCCAGGTATTATGGGAAGGTTTTACTCTGTTATACCATTAATCAATTGCACTGCTATGATATCAGAAATACAAGTATTTATTTGACTTGTGCAGTATTACATAGAATTACAATAGTTATTAGGCTTACAGTAAGTCCTGATGCATATGTACCTAGTGCCTCTCTGAGGTTATTTAACCTCCAGCGGTGCACCTCCCTGTTTGCTGCAGTGTCTTCAGCAGCTGTACAATAGAGAAGAAGCAGAGAAGAAGAGACATGAAAGCATAATGTATACTAGTCTTGGCTGTCTACTTCATTCTGTATCATTGAATGCTGATGGGTCAGTATACTTACACAACTGAGGGGTGTCAGTAGTTCTAAACCCATCCTCCCATTGGCTAAATAGGTCCTTCTTGTGCTGTTGCAGGTCACTGCAGGGCTGATGACTTTGATCCCCAGAGTATGGGATGCTAGTTGCACTGGAGACAGCCTTTGCTAGGCTGCTCCAAGCCTCTGCCTTATACTGAGACCTAGTATAGTCCTTCTGCAGCAGCCTAAGGCTATAGCACTTCATGAGGAATGACAAAGAGTCCTGGAATTCTCAACACCTCAAGTCTGTGCTCTAAATTTAGCACCATCATCTCCCTCACCAGGCATGTTGCAGAACTGAGACAAGATTAAGAGAGTTTATCCACTATCTCAATGCGGCCACTGATTTTCTGAGATTCACATACAATTATAGTTTACAATAGGTGGAATTTTTAGATGTGACTGTTAGTAAGCATTCAGTCAGTACTGTTAAAACTAGTTTGTATAGGAAACCGGTTAGAAAGTATAACCTATTGCACAATACAAGTATGCACCCGAACCATTACAAACGTAATGTAATAAAAGGGCAGGTGGTCAGGTTGATGAGATTACATAATGATGATGCAGAGTTGAATTCAGCTCCAGAATCCCTTAAACTGGATTTTATAGAAAGGGGTTATAAAAGTAAAGATATAGACAGGCACATTAAAGAGGCATGGAAAGATAGACATGGTAGGTGTAAACCATACTTTACCAACGATGCAACAGTATGTGACCCACATGTAGATAGTGTTGTTGAGAGTAGTGAGATGCTATGACAGAGAGAGTAGTAATGATTTGCGAATAACTTTGACATATGCTAGTAATATAAATATGATCTGCGATGTCATCAATAAGAACTGGAATATACTCTCTACTTTGGATGGGTTGAAGGAGATAGTAGGAGACAAACCTAAGTTTAGCTTTCGAAATAATAAGACCCTAAAGAACCATCTTTGTTATAAATCTAGTTTAAATAGGACTACTCTTAGATCAGATAGAGTAGGTACATATTGTACTGCCTGTGCATATATACACACAAGCACTAACTTTGTACATTCTAAGCTAGGCTTCAGAATAGAGCCCACTCACTATGCTGACTGTAAAACAGTCAATGTAATATATTTGAGTTATTGTGTCAAATGTTTTTCATATTATATTGGCATGACTAATCGACAGTTCAAAGACAGGGTACTTGAACATATGAGGGATATAAGAAATAAAAAGGAATGTAGTGCCTTGGCTATGCATATCAAGAATGAAGGTAGTGAGCATATGTTTAAGTTTCTGGTCTTGGAAATACTTGCAGTCAGAAAAAGGGGAGGAGATATGAGGAATAATACTGAGGTGGCTGAACAAAAATGGATTATGTTACTGCGCACTGATAAAGTGCCTGGTTTGAATAATATGGTCTCCATTAAACCTTTCCTGAAAGTGAGACAGTTGAGACACTAGTTTTTAGTTTATGTATGCTGTAATGTTTTTAAAAATGTTTTAAATATGGCTTTAAATAATTTGTTTTTAACTGAAGTAATTAATGTTAATTGGAATACTATTTAATGTGGTTGTTTTAAGTCATTTTTATCTAAGTCTGATGAAGAGGTGAACCCTTGAAAGCGCTTACTTACAATACATTGGATATTCTGCTGTGTTACATCCAGTGCTACGGTGTTTTTTCTCATTTGCTTCTTTTTGCTCTAGTTATTTTATTGCCTGAGGCTATATTCTTTGTTTATATTAATTTTAAACAATTATCTGCTTTTTGAACTATACGTTTTCTGATAGATGTTCAGAAGAAATTACTCACTCAATTACAGTACATATGCCTAGCTATACCACTGCATGCAGAAGTAAAGTCTGAGCATGTTGGCTGGCATCGGTTTTACTGTTTGTATGTGTTTAGGCTATGTGTATTCCTTATGTTGTGATGGTATATGTTATCCTTTGCCTCTCATTCAGAATGAGTGCATCTTGTGCATGCCCACATCTGTGGGCTCCTTCTGTAGCTGGAAGTTCTCCTTCAGAATCCTCATCTGTATGTGCTGGAGGTGCTGGCCAAGCCTATGGTCCAGGAATGTGTGGTCCTGGCCCTTGCTGTCCCTTTTGCAGCTATTTTCTCAATATGATATTGTGCAACATGGCACAAACTGTGAGTCTTTCTGTGCAGGTACCTGGATCATACTGCAGGGCACCCCTTGATGTGTCTAGACACTGGAATTGTGACTTCAGCATGCCAGACATACACTGTATGATGCTTCTAATTTGAGTGTGGGCATTGCTGTATCCTTCTTCCGCGGGGGGCGGGGGGTGCATTTCTGATGTGTGTCATGAGCCATGGTTCCAATGCATAACCTGCATCACCCAGTAAATTACCTTGTGGAACATCACTCTAGTAAACCTTGTGTCAAGCTGAGTGGTGTACCATGTGTGTGAGTCATGATAACTGCCTGGGTTGCCAGCACACACACTGAGGATTATCCCTCAGGCATTACGGACTACCTGACAGTTGATTGAGTAAAACCCCTTCCTCTTGATATATGTCTTTCCCTGTTCACCAGGTGAGGCTTTTTTTTCTATGTGTGTGCAGTCTATGGCCCCGAAAACATCAGAGAAGAGTGCTACAGCATAAAATTCTTACATTGTTCTTGCTCTCTCCTTTGGGGTGTGGGGGAAAATAGATGTACTCTGTTGCATGTTCTAGCATAGCATTAAGAAACTGGTGCAATATTCTGGAGGCTCAGACCTGTGATACTCCTAGCATATCCCCTGGAATGTACCAGTAGCTGATATCCTTAATGGTACACATACCTTAGTTATAACTGGTATAGATTCTCCTTGAATTCCCCTGTATCTGAGGTGGGGGCAGCAGAGGTTGCAGAGTTCCTGGAGTGTTTCACTAACCATCCTGTATCGCTCTAATATTTCGATAAACTTCAGTCCATATTAAACAGGGTCTGGTCTAAGCCGCGGTGGTGCAGCGGTAGCATTGTCACCTCACAGCAAGAGGTTCTTCCATTCGATTCTCAGCTGGAGCGCCTTCTGTGTGGAGTCTGCATGTCCTCCCCATGGTCAAGTGGAGTTCAAAAGACATGCGTGAATGGGCATGCCTTCGTTGAAGGTTGAGCATCGGGCTGGCACCTCGGCACCATAAAAATTGAGTGCCAATCATTAGTGGACTGGAGTTCCACTGTGGCGACCCCTAACTGGGAAAAGCCAAAAGAAAAACAACAACATTAAACAGGGTCTGGATACCCCTCTTCTCCTTGGCCAAAGTCTATCAGCAGCAGCAGCAGAGATCTGAGCATGTTGCACATACACATGCAAGACAGCAGCACCAGGCCCTAACATTACTTTTTTTTTCTAATTGTGATGGTTCCTATATTCCAGTAAGTTTTGGAGTTCATGGCAAAGGACTACACAAAGTGTACATGATTACTTAATATCAATGCATTGCTTGGCCATTTGTGACTTTGACCCTAAGTTTCTCAAAAATGAAAACACATAATGGTAATCCCTGAAAAAGCTACTAACGCAGTATGCAATATTTCTGAATAGAAAAAAACAGGCATACTGTTAATAGTATCCAAAAGAATGTCTACAAATATGAATACTGAAATAAGTATTTATGCCCCCTGTCCTAATTTGCTTATCTCAACCCAGTGACTATGCTACTTATGTCTATCTGATCCATTTTTTCCTTCTGAAAGAGAAGAATTGTTTAGGGCTTTGCACTGAGCTCACCATGTACCCATTCTATCATCGATCCATTGGGCTTAGAAGTCAAGCCAACTTCATTGGAAGAAACTGAAGGATGGGCACATCCCCTGCAATGGGTGAATTTCCTTGGCCGAGCTCACTGGACAGCCCCACTCAGTAAGCTGAGTGTCAGAAGGCAGAGAGTGGATCAGTTGGCAGTCAGACAGACATAACCCCCCTCCCCCCATCATCTAACACCTGCTTGGCTGCGGAGCTCTATAGTTGCTCCTTAGCCTCCAGAGAAGACTCCTACCTCCACAAATGTGTTGTCTAGGGCTGCAGTGCGCAGTGCTCCATTTGGTAATGTGCTTAGCAGATCTGGTGTCTACAGATGCAATGCTTACATCTCCTGCTTGGTGCCACTAGACCACAGCTGCCCCCCCCCCCAATGGGTGTACTGACAATGAGCATACACTCTCATTCTTCCTGCCCCTCCCTTCAGAGCCTAAGCTACTAGACAAACAGAGGTTGGATGGGGCTCAGTCAGGGCTTCATTCTTCTGCACCATGAGTCTAAGTAATCTGTTTCTTAAAAGAAAAATGTAAGAAGGTATCGGACTAACATTCTGTGAAAAAAATGACTGCACATTTAATCTGGTATCTATGGATATAGGTAAACAATAGCAAAGATATAAAAGAGAACAGCATATCATATTCTGACAATGAATATGGCTAGTATTCCTAGTCAGTTATGAAGTATATAACACGTGTACAAGGCTGCTGCGATGTATTGATCCTGCCTTACTGCTGAGGACTACTACTATGCACTTTAGGCACTAAGGCTCAAAGGAGAGCATATGGTAATCTGTGAGAGAGTCCTTGTAAATGAACATTCCGACATGCTGCCAAGTTAGAAGACTTGCAAACAATGCGATTCCTAGATAGCCTAACTACACACATGCTGGGCTGGAATCCAAAAGTGTGACTGCATACAACATGTGCATTTCAGTATTAGTAAGCTGACTGAATCAGAGCCCCTTCACTCTTCACTGATTGCTGATATACGTGAGTTTTGCTTCAGCTGAATAGGAATTATTGGTATGGATGTGCATTTATCTGCCTGTCATTGCGTGTATGTTAGTGGTTAACATTAAACACGCTAAATATTACAATACATATCAATCACAGAGCAAACTACTTAATACTGGTACTGCAATGTTTTTATATAGAACTAATATATTATGGATGCTTATTTCACTTTGAGACCAGTAAGTATGATCCCCCCTCTTCCCAAAAAAACATCAATTCAAAAAAGTAAAAGCGAATACTGAAACTCTCTCTTCTCATTTTAAATTATTTATTTTTGTGTGGGTCAAGCTCCATTACACCCTAGATATGAATGCTTTCCTAACCCCTCACAACTGCTTTGCATACTAAGTCCAACACTGCTGTTCCTCTGAGAAAGAAGAATGTTTAAAGACTCTCATTCTAAAGTACTGAGAATTGCAGTTACATGTTTTGGTCTTTTAAATGGCTACAATATTTAATACAGAACAAACTTTTATTTATTACTAAACATGCTATTCTCTGTACAAATAATTGAAACATTTCATACAGCTTAATTAAATAATATTGTCAAAATTAGAAAACATATGCTAATAATATTTTCATGTATAATAATTTGCTGAACTAGGTTTCTTTGTACCTGTACCATTCATACTTATTTTCTTATAGGTTCATAGGTTCAAAGGTAGGTACTAGGCTATCTGCCCGAGGGCATTTATAAGCCTAGTCAGAGTGTGTCGGCTTTCGCCACCCCATTGATTAATTAACTGAGCCTCTGTCAAGCAGAGCCAATGAAGTGATCCCAGGGGTGCATTTTCTGTTACCCATCTACTCGTCAAGGCTTCTCTTGAAGAGTGTTAGTGAGGGGCTTCTTAGAGTTGTACATATTAATATCATCAAGGAATATGCTGAGCAAGACTTATATATTTCTGAAATAGTGTCCATTAGCTTACAGTCACCAGTTACACTGTGCCTTTCTATAATAGCACTGACTTAGTTCTAAATGTAAAATAATTTCTTAGTAGCATATTTGTTTTTCTATTTATATTCATTTTCTTAGAACAGTAAAGTTAACGTTATTTTAAATACTTAATGCTTTATGCTTTCAGTTATCAAATTAAGTAGAAATCTGGTATGGTAAATTGTGTTTCTTTTTCTTGTACTACATGTGTATCTATATATGGATTCACTTTATATCCTCAAAATACTGAAATATCGAAATTCAGTATTTCGAAGCTATAAAGTCAAAATTTCAAAACCACGAAAACTCAGAACCACAAAATTCAAAATCTCTCACACCGGAGATTTTGAATTTCACGCTTGTACTCCACACACACACACACACACACACACACACACACACACACACACACACACACACATGCGCGCACACGCACACACGCACACACGCACACACACACACACCATCCTCCCTACACAGAAACATAAGCTCTATACTACATAAAAGAAAGGGGACAAGCCTCCCTGCACCCCCATGTAGGGGGTAAGCCCCCCACACCCCCTATTTAATTATTCTCACTCCGAGGTTGCACTGCATACAAACACACAAAACAATACCACACAAGCCACATTCTCCTCGTACACACACATCACAGCAACAAAACACACTGACACATACCACAGCCCCTACCCAAAACCCTTAACACACACACATTTACCTGAATCCATAACCACAGCGAAACCTCAAAAGTGCAAAATTCAAAACCTCCGGTATTCGAAGTTTTGAATTTCGTGCTTCTGAGCTTTCGCTCTTCTCAGGATTCTACTTTATGGGCTCAAAATACTGAATTTCGATCTTTCAGTATTTCAAGCTTCTAAAGTGAATCCATGTATATATATATATATATATATATATATATATATATATATATATATGTGTGTGCGAGTGTTTGTATTAATATAGACAAGTACTTAGCAAAGCAAAGCTCTAGAGGTGAATATTGACCTCCATGCTAAGAATGCATAACACGTGAGTTATGATCAGACAGACCCAATCATAATTTTTGTTTTGCAGTACATGGAGTTTTAGCTTCTCTAATGTACTACTGGTTACAATAAAAATGTGAAGGTCTGTGAAGTATTTTACAGTTGTGAAAAATGTAATATATTCAGCACTGCCACTCAGGTAGCCAACAGCTTCAAAAGCTGTTAGATAGTTCACTCTGTCACACATTTGCTATTTGTATGGTACATCAAAGTGTATTACAGTTTTTAAATATGCAAAATTGCTTTCAGTACTTTCTAGGGAGGCTGCCATGTGTTCTATAATGTGAGACTCAAACATACCAGCTTCAACAGGTGCATAACCAAACTTCTTTTAGGCAGACATACAGAATATAATAAGTCATCAAAGGTTTTAGCAGGGATTTTTACTACTACTTGTTTTGTGCAATGATCTAAGAGTCCTGATTGAATTATACATTTGAAAGAGGTTTTTAAAGGTATGACACTTGCTTGGTTTGTATAAGACACTGTGGACCACAATTAGCCATAATAGGAAGAGTTCATTGTATAACTGTAAATCAATGCTTCTTTAATGTTTTACATTTATGCGTAATGTCACATGCTGAAATGGATTTTATGGAAGCATTGCTCCAATTCAATTTTTTGTATGTTGCTAATCAAAGGAGGGGGGCATATAATAAGGTCAGTAGCAAACATGTTATCTCTGTTTTCCTTAGTGGTAGAGTTCTCATTTGTACTGAATCCCTATGTTGTGTTAGTTTTCATAACTACATAGTCTTTGTTGTAACTAAGGCTTAGGATTTCCTTAATGACTCCAGTCTTTTGCTTGGGTTACTTGTTTTATCGGAGTGTTATCTAAGGATATGATGGTAATTGTTGTTCAAATTCTTTACAAGTGTTTGGTTATTATAGCAATAACCCACGCCTGGGTGTGGGTAATGCTAAATTTACCCACGGTTGGCGTGGTTTGGTCCCAAGGGCGACCAAACAAAGCCAACCGTGGGTAAATTTAGCATTACCCACACCCAGAAGTGGGTTATTGCTATTATACCATGACATTATTTAAGAAAAGAAATTATTACTTTTCTTAAATAATGGCATTGTATAATGCCTGTTTGCTGCCCTTCCGCAGATGTCTGGCATCCGCGGCAGTTCTGATGTACCTGCGCCCTGCGGTACACATCAGCAGTAAAAAAAGCAAAAGAAAAGCAAGATCTTTTTTTTTTTTTTTTTTTTTATGTTAAATGAGTTTAACGACATCTCCGTTGCTTATTTTAAAACTGTCTCGCTATGTTAAACTCATTTAACATAGCGAACATAAAAAGCAACGGAGATCTTGCTTTCTCCGTTGCTTTTAAAACACTGTCTCGCTATGTTAAATGGGTTTAACATAGCGAGACAGCTTTAAAATAAGCAACGGAGATCTCCGTTGCTTATTTTAAAGCTGTCTCGCTATGTTAAACCCATTTAACATAGCGAGACAGTGTTTTAAAAAACCGAGTTATACTAATGGAAAAAATTAGTATAACTCGATTTACAACGGGCACGCTGGCCAATCAGCGTGCACGTTTTGGGGGGGTCATGGTATAATAAGGAGTAGTTTGGATTGTTGTATCCATGTTTCTAGTTTATGAAAAGTGTTTTGTGTAATAGATTGAAGCTCTACCATGGTTGGCTGTGTGTACAAAAGTAATAAGTCATCAGCATATTAAACAATATACACTTTTTCTGTGATGTAATGCATGTCATTAATGAGAATGGTAAAATGCAATGACACTAGAATTGATCCTTGTGGTACTCCTAATATAACAGTTAGAAAAGAGGAAAATGTGTTCTGCCATTTCACTGTTTACCTTCATTGCTGTAAGTACATTTTG
Source organism: Protopterus annectens (assembly GCF_019279795.1). NCBI lineage: Eukaryota > Metazoa > Chordata > Ceratodontiformes > Protopteridae > Protopterus > Protopterus annectens. Next base: position 1,945,409,800 of record NC_056725.1, on the reverse strand, counting down.
AACCAGTTAATTCTGCCATTACTCATATCGACATTACCTAACCTTTGACTATGTTTTTGATTATATATAATAGTGAGTCCTTTAGATAAATTGAGGAAAAGGGAAGCAGTAACTTGATTGTCAATTCTTCTATGTTATAAAAAATAAGAAATTTAATAATGCTGTAAAATTTGGATGAGAAGCCATGTTGTATTTCTGAGGGAATGTTATTATTATAGCTCTGAGGGAGTTGCAGATATATGCAATTTTCTAAGATTCTGAAACGAGAAGGCAGAAAGACTATGGGTCTAATGCTGGAAAACTCTGTGGGGATGGCACCTTTGTGTAAGGGAATAATAAAGGACTTTTCCATAATATCGGTACATATTTTTCTTTGATGGAACTGTTGATCTATATGTTTTAGTGATAGTGTCACTGACCTGGGGTTCCACTGATTGTGGGTTCTACATCTGACAACCTGATCTTTGGGCTAGATTTCTAAAGATCCTCACAGGTCAGTAGCCTAGTGCCTATGAACCTATTAGCACCCTTGTCCCTTATAGATAGGGGTAACATGTAAATGTTCTACGCCGATATGGGTTATTCATAGTTAAATTACAAGGGATAAAAATGTCATGGGAATGAAATGCTAAGCTTCTAAAGATCCTCACTATGGTGAAAATTGAGGGGATATGCAGTGCTAGTATTCAGAATGTAGAGTGTCTGGGAATAGTGACAAGGCTTTTTAAGTGGGAACTGGGTATCTGCTGCTGCATTAATAAAATAAAAATTTAATTTACATGCATTATTTTAATCTTTTTCTTGGGCAGGGGACTGGGAAGAGTTACTCTGCTTGGCTTGAACATTTGCTTTACTGAGTTCCAAAGCTGTTTAGGCTTACAACTGTATTTTGTTTGCAGGTGTTAATTGCATTTTTTTCTCTCTGTATTTTGACTTGTTTCTTAGAGTCTTATACGTCTGATGGTGTTATGCCTTTAGATCTGTTTTCCACATGTGCCAAGATTATACTTAAGAAAACTTTATCTGCTTGTCTTCAAATGTTAACCATGTAACTACTCAATGTTGTATTTTTCTTTCTTACTTGGGGGTTATAAGATTTGAAAATGTCAAGCAAATATTTAATTAATAAAAGGATATGCATTATCTAACTGAGATATTCTGTGGATGAAGAGTTACGCTAAGTCAGTAGGGTATTAAATTACCCCTTAGAAATTTTACATTTATTTCCAACCATTTATATCTGGTGTTTTTCTGAACTGAAAATTTGATTCCAAATTGCATTGATAGGTTTATGATCCCTGAATAAGTCAGATAAAATATATAAGACTGTTAGGTTTATTGAGCTGCCAATTAGGATTCAGTGTAATGCACTTAGTTTCGCTAATATTATTTTCTGTATGAGTTGGTTCTGTGTTTAGTTGAGTTAGGCCATATAGCCTAATAATGCATGTTGTGCATTTGATAGAGTTATGTAATAGGGTATGTGTTTACTTCTCCCAGAATTATGACACCTACACTAAGTATATACATTCTGTATTTAAGAAGATCTCTACCACATTGCTTGTGCTGTTGATTCACTCAGAAAGATTACACTAAGTGTGCATATAGTCTATACTTTGTGGTAACCATTCTGAATCCCACCAGATATTTAAGGTTGCAAGAAAACCAGTAGGAAAACTATAAGTTGGAAGAAAAAGGTGGGAGTTATGCTTGTGTTGTCTATTCACTCAGAATGGTGTACACCTAGTGTAGGCATTCATGAATCGGGACAATTTTGTTTGTTAACCAAGAGGGTATGTTTTCCAGAGTACTGGTATTACCTTGGCTAGACATTTAGGTCACATATCTTGCTCCTACTTGTAGGCTTTTCTGTTTATTTTATTGGAGGGTGGCACTGAGTATTTTTGAATTATCAGAACTGGTATAATGTGTGTATGCTTGTTAAATATAGTATATTGGAACAGAGAATGGCTACTCCCCAGATTTTGGGTTATCTTTCTGCGCTAAGTATGTTATAATCTAGTGGAAGTATAATTTAATCAGTTATTTTACATTATTTTAGGCTTAAGGCAAGTTTCAGTTATTGTTTAAATTTCTGAGTTGTGAGTATATATCCAGGAATTGATTTATGTAATTCAGTTGCATATGCTCCTTGTATTGAAATGATAAATTGATAAAAGGGTTGAGCAGTGATATAGCTGCAATTTTGCTCTTTTGTAGAGACCCAGCATTAGACTCTATATCCCTGCAATAAAGTAGGTTCAAGGATGATGTTGGCTGTATTGGTTTTACAGCATGGAATAATTTGTGTAATAATAGTAATTTTGTTTAATCAATTAAATATTGAATGGCTGGTTGTATTGCTGCAATTTGGGATCAATAACAAATCTGCCATATGTAGGTTATTGGGCTGTGACAAATTTGTTTTTCTCTCTGAATGTAAAATGAATAATGATACAATGGTAGAGAACATTTATACTAGTAATTTTATTTCATGGAGTGTATTAAAATAAAAATATCTTTTACATTTAAAAATTATGTAAACATGCCTCCTTCATAAACTTCTGTTCAGAATATTACATTTCTTCCACATCATATTAGAATGAATATTTTGTAATATTTTTGTATAATCTATAGTATGACATATCAGTAACACTGAACTTTTTTGTTTTGTGTTTAAAAATAATGTAACATTCACATCAAACAGATATTTTCCTTATTCCCAGGCTAACAATCAACTTAGGTACATTGAGAGACAACTGATACTTCCCCAGCAACAGCTAACTAGCAATAAAAACACAAAAAAGAGTTTTCCCATTTACATGCTAAAATAAAGTACCTTCACAGAGACAAATAATAAATATAAATAAACAAACCTCAAAACAATCCAAATACTGCCAAGGTTTAAGTAACCAAAGCGATTAGATAAAACTAACACATTTTTGTTAATAAAACTGAATATAATTAAGCACTTTCTTCCATTCTAATGATGGACATCTTCAGAATACAAAAACAATAAAAACACATGCAAAAGCTGTCTTCTTACCTACAAACAGGAAAAGGAAACTATGTAACCTTGTAAAAATCTGTCAAAAATGTTAAGGGTACAGCAAGACAAAGACTTTAAAACTCAAAGTTTTGAAGTTCTGTTAGTGATACACCTTCATTAATACCCAGTGGGGAGGTGGCATTTAACCTTAATTGCCATTTTAGCTCCTTCTGCAGCAGTGAATTCTTTCAATTACCACTGTACTGATCCACTTCGATATTTTCAAGCACACAGAATCTAAATTTCACAAAGTGGTCACATTCCATGACGTGCCTTGCCAGGGCACTTTTACTGTTAATTTTACTAATACTATAGAGGTGTTAGCAGGGCATGAAATACATTTTGCAAGATGGACCACCTTGGAACTGTAACCATAGTATCTACCTGATTTATGCCAGTTCCTGATTTTATCCCATAATAGTCCTCCTCCATATAACAGCACTGCTTATAATGACCACATTTATTGGTTTTGTGGTCCCCACCACTGTAATTATTGTTGTTAGCACCCTCCTTCCAAGATTTTTTTATATTAGGTCTGTTCTTGTAAACATATGTTGGCAATTGGTAAAACTTCTCTTTAAAGACTGTCGCATCATGCAGAAGGAACCAGTTCTTAAAAATAATATTCCTTACATCTATAGCATCCATAGAATAATGAATGGCAAAATAGTTGTCCAAATTGTTGGATCTGTCAGTATGTGCCCCTCCATTATGACTTCTTTCTAACCCTTTAAGCACTATAGGTGCGTATTTATCTGTTCTACAACTCGAAACATTATTCATGACACTGTCAAAAAGTGCAACAGGGAATTCACGATCCAGAAACATACTCTTCAAGATCTCAAATTGTCTTTTACATTGCATATTATCTGATGTTAACCTAGAAATGCGAGTGAATTTACTTTACAGGATATCCTTTTTCTGATAAAAAGGGTGACTACTTTTAAAATGTAAATAAGAATTGCAGTGTGTAGGTTTCCTGTACACTACAGTGGCTAAGTTGTCATTTTCTGCCTTGGTTACCTCCACATCCAAGAAACGTATACCCTTACAATCAATATGGAGTTAGAATCTAAGAAATTGTGTAGAGGATTCTAAACTCCTTACAAAGTCACAAAGTTTTTTTCGTATGGTCTGGGACCATAGCTGGCCTTAGGCATAAGCCAACTAATCTGGATGGTGTACGTAGACCAGGATGGGGGCACCAAGTGATGTGAGGGGATGCTGTGGAGCCCTTTTGCCTTGGGCACCAGTTAACCAAAGGCTGTCTCTGTCCGGGACTACTGAACAGTTGGAAGACTTTCTATAAATAAACTTTAATTTCACCTTCAGTTTGACAGCAACATTTAAAATTGACTCTCTTGGTGACATGCTTAAAAGCAGGGCTTAGGGACATTTCTAATTAGCTTAACTCCACCACTGGAGGCCAATACCAATGCCTCCATTACTGCGAGGGTTCATAATCCTCCCCCCATATAATTGCACACTTCTGCATGTGCATAATAGAGGCTACCATCACAGGCTTGACAAAACAAATCCACATTCCTGTTCTGGTGCTGTATAACAGATGATATCACATGCTAGGTATCATTCCTGAAGTGGTCAGCCAACCTTTTCCCCCTGTGATGACCACCCATTCCCACCTTCCCTTGACATTTGGGCTGGGTGCATTTCTCAGTTCAGAGTACTGAGAGTGGAATAGCGCATGCTGTTCACTCTTACTGCTCCATTTTATGGAATCCTGCACAAGAATATTTATTTTAGCTGTAAAGGTAATGACTGTACTATAATTAACTAAATGTTTAGAAGACACATGGCATACTTAAACTATTTTATTTCAATTTCTGCATAAGTTGTTGTGTCTTTCGGCTTATCCCGGTTAGGGGTCGCCACAGCAGAACTCCAGTCTGCTAATGTTTGGTAGTGGATTTTTACATGCCGAGTTACTAGCTCTGATGCACAACCTTCAACGAAGGCACACCCATTCACGTATGCCTCCACACAGAAGACATTCTAGCTGAGAATCGAACAGGACAACGTCTTGCTGTGAGGTGACAATGCTACCAAATGCTTTTTTACCAAGTGACTGGTAGGCTGCTTCAATGGGAAGCATCAGATTAATGTTCTGTATTATATCATCAAAAGATAGTGTCTCTTAATGTATATGGAGTCAGACTATGAGCTGTTCATAGGTTCATGGATTAGTACTAAGCTAACTGCACTTCCGAGCCATTTTAAGCCTAGCCAGTTATCCTTTGTGAGACTCAAACCCTGCACCTTGTGTTTGTAAGGCAAACACCTTAACCATTAGGCCACCCTCCCACCTCCTCTTTAATGAGCTATTTCCTGTGGTTTGAGTCTCTCATCCTTCGTCTTCATGTTGTTTGACCTTGAGTAAATCACTTAGCCACATAGTACTTTGGTGCAATTGGAAAATTAGTCTAGGTTCCTCAGTGGTGTACTGGACTGCATGCCTAGTAACTACCTACAGACCTAGACAGACAGACTGATATTTTTTCCAGCAATAATCTTATCAATCACAGGTGAAGCCAGAATTTGCTTGAGCCCTAACATCTTATGCTGCCCCCCCCACCCTTTCCTAACAAAACTGCTATTTTTATCTAATAGTCTATCTCTGTATTTACATGTACATCTGTATATCTGCCTCTTTATATACATATATATATATATATATATATATATATATATATATATATATATATATATGTGTGTGTGTGTGTATAGACACCTATATGGTATATGTATATATATATATATATATATATATATATAAACACTTGCACTCATATCTGTGAATGCATACATATAGATAGATAAATAGATAGATAGATAGATAGATAGATAGATAGATAGACAGATGTGTGTGTGTGTGTGTGTGTGTGTGTGTGTGTGTGTGTGTGTGTGTGTGTGTGTGTGCGTGCGTGTGTGCTTAAATCCAAAACACAAATATACTAAAGTAGTACTAGAAACCTGTAAAAGGGTAACATAAAATTATTGATTATCCTTCAGTGAATGCAGTTTGCAGTTACCTGTGTTTTTGTTGGCTGACTTCTATATTTTTATTTTATGTATATTTTTAAAAATGAGTCTTGTCGCACATGAAATCAGGAAAACAGTGCTATATTTAAAAAAAATTATTTGTGAACTGTGGATTACATGTTGTGTGTCTGGCTATAGTCATTAATATTGCCTAGAACACTGCAGGAAAATGCAGTGAGTAGCTTCTTTATCATCTGGAACACAACCCATGTGACCATCCTCAGTGCCTGATACGTTGTACTGTGCTGTTTGCTTTATGCAGGGAGACTGCAAATTAGATTGGTTCTGAGACTGCAGTGCACACAAGAGAATTTGCAGACATGCAGAGCATTCCCACAAACACAGCGACATCTGTCCTGCTGAGTCACTGCCTGTATTGGGGTTCACGTGAAGATTAATTGTTTTCATATTGTAAATTGCTTTCATACTAGGTATATTCCCAAGTATCACTGTGGCATTTAAAACTTTATTGCCAGGGATCAGATATTCTGAGTGTTACATCAGCTCTGTTTAGTTCTGCATTTAGAGAATGTCAGCATTTTTTGTAGTTGGTAGGAGACTTTTCTGGGAGTCAGAAAAAGCTGTCTGTAGACATTTGAATACTATTTGACAATAGTGTTCAGCACAGTTATTTGTTTATGACCTATGAATAGTAATGTTTAAGAACATGCTGCAGTCATGATACAGCCTTTATTGTCCTGTGTCTTAGAAATAAAATGTTGCTATATAGGTGGGGCCTTAAGATTTCTCTGCATCTGTTAATAATATGTAGTGCAGAGAAGGGTTCCATTTCCGAAAGTCCTTCACTGTACAATGTGCAACTCTTGCTCTGTACAAATTTCTTTGGCTGTTAGTTGTTTGGGTACAATTGCTACTGGAATTCTAAACTGCATGGCACTGTTCACATAATCCTTCAAAATAACACTAATTCTAGCCTGGTTATTTTTTATATTTTACTTTTTCCATTACAGTTTTTTTTTCATGGATGGGTGGATGGATGGATTTATTTATTTAGTTAGTTAGTTAGTTAATTTTGTGAGACATGTCCATTTAATGGTTTGCATACTATGCTCTTGTCAGTACTGTTTCCAGCACTGCTGTTGGCTAGGGACAGAGCACAAATGAAATATGTGCTTAAAATGCCATTTTGCACTATCCTTGAGTTTGTGTGATCCTTGGGTTAGTATAAGAATGTAAGATGGGTGTTTGGACCAAGTAGTTGGTCTTCCCTCACAAAACATGTTTTTGTGCATGTGCATTTTCTTGTATTTTGCTTTTTTTTTCTAATTTTCCTGTAAATTGCAAATGGATTTCTCTCAGTTGTTTCTTTTTGGAGTATTTTGTTAAGGTTACTGATGCTTCTGGGGTATAGTCTGTCCGAGTTTTGAGGAGATTTTGCCACCTTTTTGAAATTAGGTGACATTTATTTCAGGTTAGCATAGTGAATACCTATGTTATGGAACTGTGAGGTACACAGTAACTTGTCTAAGTGAAGTCTAAGTAAACCTCTACAGTTTCATGCTACATTGCAATATCAGTTGCAGGGCACACTATATAGCTCTTGATAATCAAAAGGAGACTATATAATTATTCCAGCCTGTTGTTATAGATGAATATAGCCCTGATTATGGCCCAGGCAAACTGAGTTTGATTAGTGGCTGGTGCATTTGATGGAGCTGGCAAGAAGTTCTGGAATGTCCATTCTGGAGGTGGGGGGACTGAGCTGGCCATGGGCTATAACAGTCCTTTGGAGGAAGGAGGTGGGCCTACAACTTGCAGCAATACATGTGGCATACCAGGCCACCATTTGGCTGTAGCCTTCATTAAACAAGTGCATGGAAGCAAGTACTAACATAGGAGAAAGCACTGTATCTCCCATGGTAAGAAGCATAAATAAGAAAGAAATGTAAACCTCAAACTTCTGCACATCATTTAATGACATCAGTGGTTATCTGTAACAATTATTCTAGATACAGTTTCTGCTGGCTTCTACTCAGTGGTTATATGAGAAAAATGAAGATTAGAAGAACTGAACCCAAAACATTAATCTCTGCATCTTAAGATTCTGGCAATTTTGGTAGTGAGGAAGTATGACAATTTCCTGAATACCAGGCTATCTGCAGTGCTTCCAGTTCTATACCTTGAAAGGGCTTAACTCATTACAGCTGTGTGAGCCTCCAGGTGTTTCTGCAGTTACCTCCTACTGCACCTCTAGGCATCAAATATTGCTTGTTCATATTTGCAGTAATAATTCCAAAACATGCCACATACAAGGAATCAGAATATCTTATCTTGAAGCATACATGATGGCAAACACATTTCTCAATGAATATTTTTTAGGACTGTAAGGTGATAACTTCATTTTTTTAAAGGCTCAAGCCACACCTACTGGGAGTTAAAGGTACACACTCAAAGGAGCTATACTGAAGGGAATTAGTTAATATAGATTCATAGATTCATAGATTGTCACTTGGCTAATGACCCAGGGGACCTTTCTAGGCCTAGCCAAGTTTTACCGAAAAAATAATGACGTCCTGTATCCAAATAGGACATTGAGGGCCAGGCATTTATAAGCTATCTCTGTCCATAAGGGACATGACTGCCAGGCCCAGTGTAAATTTCCTATTCTCCATCCACTGGTCTAGGTTGCACTTAAACTGGGTAATAGACAAACTCAGCTTCACACGGATGCTCCATAGGAAGAGCAGTCTCTGAGACACATATTTGTCTCTCCAGCATGTTCTGTTTAAGTCACAGACAAATTTCAGGTCCTTAGACCTTGTATTTCTGGTATTGTTTGACTTTTGAATATGCAGGAGATTCATAGGTGTGGAGTTTGTGGATGCTTTGTAAGCCAGGCATAGATCACCCCTCAGCAATCTGTAGGAGACTGAGTAGAGATAAAGGGCTTTATGGCACTCTACATAAGGCAGGTTTGTTATGTCTTGTATTCTTTTTGTAAGGGACCTCTGAGGTCACTGTATTTGCTGCATATGCCTGGTCAGGTACATACCAAAGAGAGCATTGTACTCTATGATTGGTCTGGTAAGGGTAAAGTACAGTGGGATAATGCACTCTTTGGACCTAGAAGCCATGCCCTTACTTATAAGTTGCACACAAAATAGAGTTTCCTCACCACCATAATCACATGGTAGTCAAAGCTAAGGCTACTGTCTACATACGTTCCCATATCCCTGACCACTGGGTCAGCAGTTAAGGGCATATTATCAACATGGTAATTAGCCAGAATGGTTGACTTCCCGAAGGGTACAATCGTACATTTCTTAGCATTGAGTTTAAGGCCATGACTTAGGCACCATTTGTTAGTCAGAGATCGGCCTTCTTGAAGAATGCTCTCTGCAAAAGAGTCAGTCATAACCCCTAGCTTGCAATCATCTGCAAACTTAGTCAGCCATAAACCTTCAGCATTTGCTTCCACTTCAAAGAAATAGATGGCAAAAAGCAGCGGGCCCAGTACCAAGCCCTGGGGGACTCCCCTAGTTACTGGCCTCTTTGTGGAGGTGGCCTCAACTATTTTGACCTACTGAGTCCTATCAGTGAGCCAGTTGGCTATCCAGTGGGTGATAAAAGGGTTTATACCAAATTTAGTGAGCTTGTCTATAATGCCTGAGTGGGGTATTGTATCAAAAGTCTTTGCCAGGTCACAGTAAGCTATGTGCACAGTCTTCATCCACTGCTTTGGTGACCCCTCAAGTCCACCAGATTTAATAGGCATGACCTTCGTTTACCAAAGCTGAACTATGATGGGGCCAGTGATTGCAGGTTACCTATGTCCTCAATTATAATGTCCATAATGATTCTTTCCATGGCCTCACATATGATGCAGTCAGACTTATGGGCCTGTAATTACCTGGACAGGTGGTTGAACATTCTGTGTGCAGGGGAATGACTGTAACCATCTTCCATTCCTTGAGCACAAAACCTCACTGTAAGCTCCAACTGAAAAATGATTCAAGTGGGCCAGAGAGGTCATATTTCATGTTATTAAATAAGCATCCTGGGATGTTATTGGGGCCCATTGACACAGTGTTTTTGGCCTTGAAAATTGCATTGAAAACCTGTTCCCTAGTAATGGATGCGGGAATTGTTGTATGTGGTATTTCCTTTGGATGATAAGGAGGTTGTGAGGGGAAATTTTGAACTGAACCTGTCAGCCAAAAGGTTGGCAATGGCTTCTGGTTTAGTGTGGGTGATGCTATTTACAAAAAGTTCTGCTCATTGTTACATATTTCCCTTGAGGTTGCGGACATAGCTGTAGAAAGCTTTGTGGTTTTCCTTTGCCTGAGAAGCTATTTTTTTTTTCAAATTTAGCCTTTGAAGTAGTAATTAACCCTCTTATTTCCTGTTTAGATTAGTCAGGACGTTTTTAGTATGTTGGGCTTTGTTCCTCCTACTTTTGGCCATGATTTTTTTCTTTTGTTGTCTAACTAATTTATATTGTGATTCCACCAGGACAGCATGTCTTCTGAGTTTGTCTTATTCTTAATATGAGTGGGCACAGCTGGCTCCACGTCAATATATTTGTACAGGGATTTTGTAAATAGCTCAACATATACTATTGTGTTTGCTAGGTTTGGGGTGCTTGGAATTTAGTCAAGGTGTCAAACATTAGCTTTGGAATAGTTCCTAAAGGTTTTTGGTTTTGTTGTGTCCCCAGATTTAATTTTTATTTCAAGCAGTACTGCCTTATGGTCAGATCTGACAAGCAAGGACATTACACTGGTTGAAGAACATTGCTCCCCCATTGTTGTGAGTAAATGGTCAAGGATGTTTCTACCATTGGTAGGTGAATGGACCAATTGTTCCAGGATGCTGGTACTAACAAAGTTTAGGAATTGCTGGGCTTGTGCATTAGAAGTGGTGTAGGATTCCCAATCTATAGATGGGCAGTTGAGATTCCCTATGAAGATCATAGTGGATTGAATGGTGAAGGACTCTAGTACATTAGATAGGTAGTAGGGGGTTCCTGGGATAAGGAGGGGGACATCATGTGAGACTCTGTTTATGGTGAGTTGTACATGTATGAGTTCCAGTGGGTTGTACACTTTAACTAGTCTGGATGTGATGTTTTTAATATAGACTGAGACCCCTTCACCTTTAGTTACCTCCTGTACAGTAGCTGGGCTAAAAGTATGAAAGGCATTATTACCTTGCACTGCCAGGGTATTCTCTGTGTCTTTAAACCATGTCTCCCTTACTTCACAGATGCCTACTCTCTTCAGTGAGAGGAAAGCTGGCAGGGAGTGGAGTTTCTTTTTAAGACACCTGGCACTAAGCAGTACCACCTTCAGATATTCCTTCATAGGTTTAGTTAAGTTGGGAGGTCAATCAATTTGCAATTGCCTAAGAAAGGTACTAGGGGGGATGAAAAAGGTCTTTGCCAATATCTGAAAGCCTAGAGGGGATAAGTGCAGACCATCCCTGGCAAAGCAGTGTGGTCTGTCAACCATGTCCTTCCAGGCTGTCAAATATTGTACTCCCTTGGACTGACACCAGAAGCTAAGCCAGTTGTTAAAATCAATCATTATCTGTTGCTAACATGGCATAATTTTTGGAGAGGACAGTATGCTGCTCAGTGCTAGGCTCATACCTGCCTGAGACACATAATCAGTGAGCTCGATCATGTCTCACTTCCTATAGTTAAGGGAAGTACATCTCAGGTCATTAACACCCACATGGACTATGACAGAGTCATACTGGTACCTGTGCTTCAATTGCCTGAGTGCCTGTGTAATTTGATGGATTCTAGGCCTGGAAAGGCAGCTAACCATGAGTCTGTCCTACTCAGTCTGGTGAGTAGGACATCAGTTTGCCTCACTATGGAATCACCAATGACCAGAAAATGTGATTGTGCACTGGTTTGCCTTAAGGGCTTAGCAATAGATGAATTGGATACAGTGTTACTATGTGTAGCTGAGGGTGGTGTTTAATTGAGTGGTTACATGATGGCTGAGGACCCTTTTTCGATTGTACTGTACAGAAGGTGTTACTGTTACCTGTAAGTGCTTCAGCATAAGTAGTTTTATGTGTAGGGTCTTTGCCTTGTGCAGCAGGCGGGGTTCAAATGTCACTGACAATCTCTGTAGGATTAGTTTTGGTTGTATGAAAGCATTTCCCTCTAGTGTTAAAGTGTATTTACACCTCTCACATACTTTATATGTTTTAAGAATAACTGGGTTGTCAGAGAGGGTTGAAAAGTGCATATCCATGGTTGCTGATCAACTAGGGAGGAGTGAGAGAAATGTAAATATTGAATAGGTGAATAATGGAAAGGACTTGATGAGCAACACTCAGCTATGTGCAGACTAGATGCTCCAGAAGTTAAAGAAATCTGTCTAGACAGTAGGGGTATTTTATGGGAAATGTACACTGTGAGAGATTGGTGTCTACACAGATTACAAAGGGGAATTACGCTGCACGACATTAGGATCTATACAGATCACTGCTAGGTCCTGATGCATGGAGAACAGCAGTTCTATCTAAAGACTGTAAAAAGGTCAAAAAGTTCAGATAGTCATCACAGAAACAATTAATGCAGCTGTTACAAAAATAATGAGAAAAACTAGTGCTGAAACAGTGGATATGATAATGAAGGTATTAGCTTGCTCGTAGGTTATGAACCAAGCATTGTGCAATTGCAATGCTTAAATAGCAGACAAATTTCAATAAAAGCAAAAAAAAAAAAAGACTTGTGACCAATCAAAAACAGCGCACTCTTCTTTTCATTAGAATCCCAAGCCAGAAAATGACTCGGGTCTCCTCAACTCTCACTAAAGTGGAACCAAGGCAGTTATAACTGAAGACTGCAAAAAAAAGTTAAATAATATTCATTATTACCTAGGTCACCTTTTAGTTGAATGTCAGTGACAGTACAAGTGGACATCTTCCAGGAAAAAAAAAAAGAGTCTTAATAGGTTATATATATGTTGCCAAAATCTAATTTCAAGGACATGCAGTCAGGAGAAAAGCTGTCTGCTTACAATCTAT